>NC_058130.1:371129487-371189504 GCF_016433145.1 Gracilinanus agilis
AATTGTTATATTTATTGCCATATAATTGGGCAAAATAGTATTTAATGATTGCCTTAATTTCCCCTTCATTAGAGGTGAGGTCTCCCTTTTCATCTTTGATACTATCAATTTGGTTTTCTTCTTTCCTTTTTTTTATTAGATTGACCAGTACTTTGTCTATTTTATCTCTTTTTACAAAGTGCCAGCTTCTAGTCTTATTTATTAATTCAATAGTTCTTTTACTTTCGATTTTATTAATTTCTCCCTTGGTTTTTAGTATTTCTAATTTAGTTTTCATCTGGGGATTTTTAATTTGCTCACTTTCTAATTTTTTGAGTTGCATGCCCAATTCATTGATCTCTGCCCTCCTTAATTTGTTAATATATGCACTCAAGGATATAAATTTCCCCCTGAGTACTGCCTTGGCCGCATCCCACAGAGTTTGGTAGGATGTCTCATCATTGTCATTTTCTTCAATAACATTGTCGATTGTTTCTATGATTCCTTCTTTGACAAATTGGTTTTGAAGAATCATATTATTTAATTTCCAATTAGTTTTTGATTTTCCTGTCCAGGTGCCCTTACTAATTATTATTTTATTGCATTATGATCTGAGAAGGTTACATTTATTATTTCTGCTCTTTTGCATTTGTTAGCAATGATTCTATGCCCTATAACATGGTCAATTTTTGTGAATGTGCCATGTGCAGCTGAAAAGAAGGTGTATTCCTTTTTGTCCCTATATGTTTTTCTCCACATATCAATTAAATCTAATTTTTCTAGGACTTCATTCACCTCTCTTACCTCTTTCTTATTTATTTTTCGGTTTGATTTATCTAGATCTGACAGAGGAATATTTAGATCTCCCACTAGTATGGTTTTACTGTCTATTTCCTTCTTGAGTTCTGCCAGTTTCTCCTTTATGAATTTGGATGCTATACGACTTGGTGCATACATATTGAGCACTGTTATTTCCTCATTGTTTATACTGCCTTTAATCAGGATATAATGACCTTCCCTGTCTTTTTTAATCATATCTATTTTTACTTTGGCTTTGTCAGAAATCATAATAGCCACTCCTGCCTTCTTTTTCTCATTTGACACCCAAAAGATTTTGCTCAAACCCTGAACCTTAAACTTGTGTATGTCCACCCACCTCATATGTGTTTCTTGTAGACAACATATGGTGGGATTTTGGTTTCTAATCCACTCTGCTCTTTGCTTCCTTTTTATGAGCGAGTTCATCCCATTCACATTCAGAGTTATAATCATCAGTTGTGCATTTGCTGACATTTTCGAATTCTCCCCTTTTCCTACCCCTTCTCCTTAAGCTATTCCCTTTAAAACCAGTGGTTTGCTATTGAGCCACTATCCCTTATCCCCTCCCTTGATTAACTTCCCTTTCTACCCCTCCCTTATTTTTCCCCCTCTTTTTGTTTTTAAAGGCCTTATGAATTCCCTCCCTCTACTCCCCTCCCTTTTTTTGACTTCCCCACTCCCCTGCTCCCCTTGGTTTATCCCTTCTGACTTTCTCAGAAGGGTTAGATAAGAGTTTTATGTCCCAATGGATAGTATAGCTACTCTTCCCTCTTCGGGTTGATTACACTAAGAGTAATGTTTGATCATTATCTCTTAATGCTCTCTTCCTCTCCTTCTTATAATAGTATTTGTCCCCTCTCCCATGTCCTCTTTGTGTGTAATAGAATATCCTATTTTCTTATTCACTCAGGTTTCTCTTGATGTCCCCTGCTATTCACCCCCTCTTTCCCATCCCCCATGTCATCTTAGATTATTTAGTGTTCCACCCTCACCCTGTGAATTATTCTTCTGATTACTATAATAGTGAATATTATAATAGTGAATAGAGTTCACTACAGAGAATTATACATAACATTTCTCTACATAGGAATACAGATAATTAGATCTCACTGAGGCCCTTAAAAAGGCAAATTTAAAAATTATAAGTTTTCTTTCTTTCCCCTCTATATCTTATTTACCTTTTCATGTTTCTCTCAATTTTTGTGGTTGGATATCAAACTTTCCATTTAGCCCTGGTCTTTTCTGTGCAAATACCTGGAATTCTTCAATTTTGTTGAATGCCCATACTTTCCCCTGGAAATATATAGTCAATTTTGATGGGTAGTTGATCCGTGGTTGCAGGCCCAGCTCTCTTGCCTTTCTGAATATCATATTCCAAGCCTTGTGATCTTTTAGCATGGAGGCTGCCAGATCCTGTGTGATCTTGATTGGTGCTCCTTGATATTTGAATTGTTTCTTTCTGGCTTCATGTAGGATTTTTTCTTTTGCTTGGAAACTCTTGAATTTGGCAATTATATTTCTGGGTGTTTTCTTTTCTGGATCAAATGTCGCAGGTGTTCTATGAATCCTTTCAATGTCTATATTGCCCTCTTGTTGTAGGACTTCAGGGCAATTTTGCTGAATTATTTCTGTTAGTATGGAGTCCAGGTTTCTATTAATTTCTGGTTTTACTGGAAGACCAATTATTCTCAAATTGTCTCTTCTAGACTGGTTTTCTTGGTCTGTCACCCTCTCATTGAGATATTTCATGTTTCCTTCTATTTTTTCAGTCTTTTGACTTTGTTTTATTTGTTCTTGTTGTCTTGAGAGATCATTAGCTTCTACTTGCTCAATTCTAGCCTTTAGGGATTGATTTTCGGCTATAATCTTTCAATTTTCGGCTATGATCTTTTGATTTTCGGCTATAATCTTCTGGTTTTCGGTCATAATCTTCTGGTATTCCTTTTCAATCTGGTCATTTCTGGTGTTCAATTTGCTTATCAGTTCATTTGGTTTCTGAGCCTCACTTTCCAATTGCAAGATTCTACCTTTTAAACTGTTATTTTTTGCCAGATCTCTTCCATTTTCCTCAAAATCTCAGTTTTGAACTCTTCCATAGCTTGTGAGGAGTTTTCCTTATTTGAGGAGGGTCCAGATGCTTGTTTGTTCTCCTCCTCTGTTTGCTCAGTTGTCTGGATTTTCTCTGTGTAAAAGTTGTCGAGTGTTAAAGACTTCTTTTTCTTGTTGTTAATCTTTCTCTTCTGAACTTCCTGAGACTGGGTAGCCATTGTTAGCCCAGCAGCTTCTCAGGTTTATCCTCTCGCTCAGGGTCTGTCTGCGGTCAAGTCCCCTGGTCGACCCCCTTGCTTGATCGTCTGCCGGAGGTTTCTTTACAAGTCTCAGGGCGCTGCTTCCACAGTCGTATACCCGTCTGCACTGGTTCCCCACTCAGGGTTTCAGAGCTTTAGCTTGTGGCTGTATCTGCCTCCACCCATGCCTCTGCCCGTGCATGAACTCTGAGCCTGTTCTCTGCGCCCTGGGTCCACTCTCGGCGCCCTACTCCCGCGCTCAAATTTTGTGTGCGTTCCTTAGCTTTTTGGGGTCCTAAATCTTGCTGCTCACAGGAACAGGCCCCAGAGCTGCCAATGACTCGATGGGTGCCCCAAACTTGCTCTATTTCTTTTTAGCTGGCTTCAGTGCTATAGGTGTTGTGTGTGGAGGGGGTGTGGGTGGGGTGGTTGCTCAACCCGCAATTTAGTGAGAGCTGTTTCACCCCTTTATAGCATGGAAATGCCTTGATTCCACGTACCTTTCACGCTGTGCCCTGTTGTGGGGTTCCTCCGTTCGTCTGGACTTGTTTTTATGTCCCCTTGAGGAGTTTTGTGTGTTTTGGTCAGGAGAGGTTAAGAGCTGCTTCTTACTCTGCCACCATCTTAACCCGGAACCACTTTCTAGTGTTTTTAATAGCAGTGGGTGTTGTATTTTATCAAAGGCTTTTTCAGCATCTTTTGAGATAATCATGTGATCTCTGTTGGTTTGATTATTGATATGGTCAATTATGTGGATGGTTTCCCTAATTTAAACCATCTTGCATTCTTTGTATAAATCCTAACTGGTCATAGTGGATAATCTTTGTGGATAACTTGCTGTAGCTTTTAAGATTTTTGCATCCATATTCATTAAGGAGATTAGTCTGTAGTTTTCTTTCTCTGTTTATGATCTGCCTGTCTTTGAAATAAATACCATATTTGTGTCATAAAAAGAATTTGGTAAGAATCCTTCTTTGCTTATTTTATAAAATAATTTCTATAATGGGATTAGTTGTTGTTTAAATGTTTTATAGAATTGATTTTGAAATCCATTTGTCACTGGGGATAATTTCTTAGAAAGTTTCTTGATGGCTTGTTCAATTTCTTTTTCTGAGATGGGATTACTTAGGTATTCTATTTCCTCTTTTGTTAATATAATCAATTTATATTTTTAAATATTCACCCATTTCACCTATATTGTCATATTTATTTCTATATAATTGGCCAAAATAATTCTTAATAATTATGTTAAAATTTCCTTTTAATTAGACTGTTAATTTGCTTCTCTCTTTCTTTTTATTAAATTAACAAGTACTTTTTCCATTTTATTTTTTCAAAGTGTTAACTCCTCATCTTATTTATTGGTTGAATAGTTCTTTTACTTTCCATTTGATTAATTTTTTCTTTAATTTTTATGATTTCCCATTTAGGTTTTATCTGGACATTTTTAATTTGTTCTTTTTCTATTTGTTTAAAGTTGCAAGCCTAATTCATTGATCTCTTCCCTCACGATTTTGTTGCTACAGGTACCCAAAGATATAAATTTGCAATGTTCTCTAGGCTCTGGCCACTTTACTTTGTATTACTTCATATCTGTTTTTCAAGGTTCTTTTTCACGATCATGTTGCTCATCATTTCTAATGGTACAATAGTATTCTATTATAAACATATACCATAACTTGTTCAACAATTCCCCAGTTGATGAATATTCTTTCAGTTTCTAGTTTTTTCTATCAAAAAAGAGCCACTATAAATTTTTTATATAGGTAGGTTATTTCTTTTTATTTAAAATCTCTTTGGGATACACAGATCTAGTAGTAGTATTGCCGAGTCAAAGGATATACACAATTGTCTGGTCCTTTGAGCATGGTTCCATATTGCTCTCTAGAATGGTTACATCATTTAGTGGCTCCACCAGAATAGGGTCCCAATTGTTTCATACACTCTATAGCAGTGATGGGCAAACTTTTTAAAGAGGAGGCCAAAGGAAAGAAAATGCTCATCTGTCAGTCTGTTTCTAAGGCAACTCTTTCAAAGTTTCATTGTATTGTAGCCTACTTATTGTATTTGTCAGATTAGGAATAATGTTGCAGGGCCTGATAGAATACTTCAGGGAGCCACATCTGGCCCGCAGACTGTAGTTTGCCCATCACTGCTCTACAGCATTCACCATTTTCCTTTTTTGTCATGTTATTCATTCTGATTGGCATGAGATAGTGCATAGGAATTGTTATAATTGTCATTTTTCTAATGAGAAGGGATTTGAAGTCTTTTTTCATACAATTAAAGATATATTTAATTTCTTCATCTTAGAATTGCCAGTTCATAATCTTTGACCATCTGTCAATTAGGAAATGATTTGTTTTCTTATAGATTTGACTCAGTTTTCTACATATTTGAGAAATGAAACCTTTGTCAGAGACACATGCTATAATGTCCCCCCTAGCTTGTTGTTTGCCTTTTATTTTATTTTATTTTGTTATTGATTAATGAAGAAAAATTTTCCATGGTTATATCACTCATGCTCTTTCTCTCCCTCCTCCCATCCCCCTCCCAAAGCCAACTCACAATTCCACTGAGTTTCACATGTGTCATTGATCAAGACCTATTTCCATATTATTCATATTTGTAGTCAATATCTTTGATCATATTCCAATCAACTTATGTGATCAAGCAGTTGTTTTTCTTCTGTGTTTCTGCTCCCACAGTTTTTTCTCTGGATGTGAATAGCATTCTTTCTCATAAGTCCCTCAGAATTGTCCTGGGTCATTGCATTGCTGCTAGTAGAGAAGTCCATTTTGTTTGATTTTACCACAGTATATCCATCTCTGTGTATAATGATCTCCTTGTTCTGCTCCTTTCACTCTGCCTCAATTCCTGGAGGTCTTACCAGTTCACATGGAATTCCTCCAGTTCATTATAATCCTTTTAGCACAATAGTATTCCATCACCAACAGATACCACAATTTGTTTAGCCATTTCCCAATTAAAGGACATTCTCTCATTTTCCAATTTTTTTTCCACCATAAAGAGCAAGAATATAAATATTTTTATATAAGTATTTTTCCTTATTAACTCTTTGGGGTAAAAACCCAGCAGTGGTATGGCTGGATCGAAGAGCAAGTAGTCTTTTAAAGTCCTTTGGGTATAGTTCCAAATTGCCATCCAGAATGTTTGTCTGTTGTTTGCCTTTTAAACTTCGTGGAATTGCATATGTGTGTGTGTGTGTGTGTGTGTGTGTGTGTGTGTGCGCGCGCGCGCACTATAATAATATTTTAAAACTTTACCAATGTTTTGGATTGATTAAGTTTTTTTTTTTAAATTTCACCTATTTCGTTTTTTTTTCCTAATTAAACTTGCAATGTTATAACTCTCAGGTTAAGTAGTTTAAATAGTCTCCTTCCATTAGGGTATTGAATTTTATTGTATTGTGATCACTGTCAATTAGCAATTCACTCTCTATGGTTATATCCTTGGCTGATCAGTTCAATAGGCAAGAACATATTGAATACTTTTTCCTCTTGTGGCTTCTTGAACTTGAAATAACCCTTCTACAAACAAACAAAAAACTCCCCTTCATTTCTTTTGTCAATAAGGTATTCCACTAATCAAATTAAGCAATGGAATCCTACTGTCATTACTGGCTAATTGTTCCTTTTTCTTCATCCTATATACATATATGTCTTATTCAAATGATCTTTTCCAAAAATATTCAGTTAATATATGCATATAGATTTTATTTTAAAAATTAAATGCATACATTATTGCAAAATTATAGTATTTCAGAATTCAAAGGAGATTCAACAGCTGTCTAGACAATCTCTTCCTAAAAGAATTTTTTTTCTATCTTTTTCAATAGTTCTAGCTTTGAGTCATCAAAATTCATTATACATATAATGAATTTTTAGAAGATATCTTTGGGAAGAGAGCTAGAATATTCTAGAAATTGAACATGATTTAATAAGTGACAAAAGTGATAAAAATATACCAATGACTTATTCAGGAAATTATTTAAGGTAATATACTTAGATAGGAATATTAATTAATCTGTTATAACAATCTATATGTTTTGATAGAAAATGCCAATAACATTAGTCATCAAATGATAGTCATTAATGTAAGTAATAGTTTTGGTTTTCCGAATAGACATTATACTGTAGAAGAAAAATGTGATGAGACCATATAGCAGTGATATATGGTGAAACTCTTAAGAGATGGAGTGTTGTGCCCCACCCCACCTCACCCATTAGTGCAAGAGCCCACCCCTCTGAGACTACATCTTGCACTCCCCTTTACCCCATGCAGGGGAGGGAGAAAGCACTCCCATTGAGCTCCTGGCTTGAGGGGCCAATGAAATGAGGAATGTCCTCAGCGAGTGTAAAGAGAGGGGAGAGGAATGGCCTGAGCTCTTTGCTTTCCTACAGCTCTCTTGCTTGTGAGCTGCCCACCTTATCTGCTTGTGTGCTCCCATTGGGCTACTGGACAGAGAGGTGGTTGAAGTGAAAAAAAAAACATCATCTAGCTGGGTGGAGAAGGTGAGGGGAGCAACTCCACCCAAGTCCCTCTGCCTTTCTAGTAATGAATTCTGTTTGGGGGAGAGCGGTGGCTTTGCATGCCACTTTTGGCACCTGTACTATATGTTTGCCATGACTACCATATAGGAACTCTGATTAATAGTGTATTATCTTTCATCTTCAATTCAAAGGAACATTTATTTTCTGTTTTGTGCTGATATTATTATAGGCCTCAGAGATATGAGATAAAAAAATCAAATAATTCATACCCTCCAGGGGAATGTATTCCACCAAGGAGGAAATAATATACATACACAAGTAAGGAAATACCAATATATAGAAAATCATTAAAAACTAATATTAGGCTTATATAGGTGGAACATAATTGGTTCAACTTCCTGGCCCTTAAGTCACATCTCTATTCTAAAATTTCAAATTTTAGGAAGAGTAAAGCACACCTTCCCTGACCTTTCATTTCAGCCATCCTATCTCCTTTCTTAGCTCTTTTTGTGTTCACAAAATTTGAATCTAGCTAGAATGATCCTGGTCACTTCTAGTAACATGTTGTTTAGAAAGGACTTGATTATATTTATTAGAAAATCAAGAAAAACAAAAATTATTTTAAAAATTCACTTCACTATAGACTGTCAATAAAAGAAATTATTTATTGTAGAGAGAAGAGAGGTTTAGAATATGAGGGAGAAGCATCTTTCAAAATCTTAAATAAGAAAGCTTTCCAGATATACAATTAGATCCTAGTTCAAATCCTGCTTCAGAGACTTAGCTATGTGACCTGGGGAAAGTCAATTAATTTCTCTGAGTCAGTTTTCTCTATAAGTTAAGAATAATAGTATATGCATCTGAAGGTTCATTTGAGGATCAAATGATATAACAAATGGAAAGCACTTTACAAAGCTTCTATTGCTATATAATTGCTTACTATGATGATGGTGATGAATATGAAAACATAACTTAAAATTAAGTTTATATTTAACAATATCAGAAGCACATTATAAATTATTTGGCTCAACATTTATCATTTTATAGATGAGGAAACATGTTTACAAAGCTGTCTTTTCTATGATCACAAAACAATAGAAGTTTCAAGAACCTAGGTCTCTTTTCACCATACTCGTGGTGCTTGTTGCTTAAAAATCACATTATAAATAAAACTTCCTTTAACTTTTACTGATAATGAAAAGGATAGGAATTTAGTACATATCGAAAAAATATCTTTGCTTAGATTTTTCCTCTAAATTACTTCTAAAATTCTTTTTATAATGTTGTATACCAATTTAAAATAATATTACTTTCATGAAAACATTTTTAGTCTTAGATTCTGGACTCACCTAAAATCAACAGGTTTTACAGATGGATTTCTGATCTCAAAATAATTTAACAGAAAATTTGAGTTTTGTGTTGAGAGGAGATATTACTATTGATAAGATTTAAAAACTGTAATTTTTTTTCATTTAGTTTTGATATCTTTCCTACCCCACAATGAAACTATTCCTTGAGAGTAAGTTGGAAAATAGAGTGAGTGATTTGTGGTAAGGAGGGGAACATTTGTAGGTAAGAAATCAGATAAAAAAGAAATGAATAGTACTGAGAGTAGACTGCATGAAGAAACAGGTTAATAAAGAAGATTAAAAAATCTGTTTCCCCACAGGCCTTTAAAAATAGAACAGGTAGCCATCTGTTTGAAATTTTCATGTAGTTGTATTTGGAGGTGGATGAAGGACTCAATGACCTCTTAAGATCCCTTACAACTTAAAAAATATTTCATGAAGCAAATTAAAATCATTATGACTTAAAGTACATATAATAAATGTAGCACTGGAGTTTTTAACTAGCTTAACTAACTATAGTTAAAATTTCTATTCATAGACTTCAATTGGCCTTTTAGTATTCATGGTTATAAAAAATTACATAGTTCTTTGATGTACTAAAGATCTGTACATATTTATGGATACGTGTGCAACGAGTCTTCTATCAGTGATTTTCTGAATTTGAGAAAGACTTTACAATTACTATTTAAAGGTTACTCTTGGTATTATCATGAAATTTTAAGCTTTTGCTAAAATATTATACATAACAAAATTCATAGAAATATAGGCTTAGAAGGAATATCAGAGATCATTCAGACAAACTATTTACTATTAAGAAGTTAAGGGCCAGATAGATTTAAGTAATTTGTCCACATTCACAACTGGTTGCTCTTTCTATGATACCATGTTGCTTCAACTTATGTTTTTTAAACTTTTTTAAAGTTTGTAATTGCATATATAATTTTAAGTATAGTTAGAATGAAATAGTGAATCTTAATGAAATTAAGCTTAATACTTTAAAAAGGAAAGGCAGATTTTTTTTTAATTTTTGAAGACACATAGTGTGACATTTATATGAATGAATGGATAAATGAATAAATGAATGAATGAAACATCTATTAAGTACTTACTATGTGTAAAGTGTTGTGCTAAATGTACTATGGAAATACAAATCAAAAGATTAGAGAAATCTTTCTATCAAGGAGTTCATACATATCCTAATGAGGAAGCTAAAAGATTTCAGCTAAAAGTTAGAAAGAAAATTCCCATTGCCTTTAGGGCATGGAGATGAAACAAATGGCATTTCTTCTTTGAAAGCATTTCTTCTTGTGAAATAATATAATTTCTGATGTTCCATTATTTGAAAGTAATAAGAACTTTAGCTAAGAAAATTCTTTTCTGGATCTTAAGTATTTATGACTGAGGTATGTGCAGAAATAGTTGCCAGGTTTTATCTTTACAGAAATTGTTTTCCAGAATGACCACTGAAGGTACTCTGCTGGAAGTATGGGCATTTCAAATGACTGAATTTAGGGCCCTGGGATATCACCATTATGGCATTTAAGGTGATGGTGGTGATTTGACTTAACTGGAACATGATACCTCCTATTTCTCCTTCAGGGTGCCCTGATATTTTACCTAAAATCATATAGATTGAAAACAAACAAACAAAAAACCAAAGTTCTCTACTTTTTATGTGAAATGTTTGCCTACAAATTTAAATAAACTTTAATGGAACATTTAATAAAGTAAGGCCAATAATCTTTTCTTTTTCACCCTTTTCTCTTTAACCCATTGGAGCCTACTGATCTTACAAGCACGACTACCTCTTTAATAACCAAGTCTAAGAACTGGCTCTATAATTCACAAATACTTTAGTTATTTTATATATTTTCCCCTCATATATTGAGGAAAAATAAAAGGATTCAGTTGTCTTACTTCCCTTTAGTGAAGTCTGTAGAACATGGATGTTTGTTATATAATGCCCAATATATGGTATATTTCATCCCTCCCTCCATTAGCACCTGAAGACTAGGCAGTCAGACTAAGACTATGGACAGATGGAAGAAAGAACTACCAATAGCAATGCTGCAGGAATACAGTATGAGATTTGACAATGATATTCTTCAACTGAGGTAGAAAAAAATGAAAGAAAATGAGCTGAAGCTAATGAAGGATAAAATAATATGTAGCCTTGGGCAATTGTTCAGCTGAGTAGGAGAGATCTATAAAATGCAACTCAGATTTTGATATTTGATCTTTTCCCTCAATTCTGACATGCTAACATTTGCAGCACAAATTGAAAGACTGAATTATGTAATTTAATTACATATTATGTTCAATGAAACATAACTCCTCCAAATGGAATTTTTCCCCATCTCAACTCATTGTTCTCATCATTGATTGTTTTAAATATTCAGGACACTTTAATGGATCTGGGATTTCATCAGGATAGGTGTTCTTTTGAATTATAGATAGGGATCATGGTTCAGCCATATCTTCTGATCTTTGACTCTTGGTTCAGATCCTCCTGAAAAACATCTACAAGGCTCTTACCAAATATACTGGTCATTTTGCTCCAGATTCTTTGATATTTCATAGACAAAGAACATTTCAAGTAAGATAGCTCTTCATATTTATTGCAACAATTCTTCTTTTCCATAAAAGTTTAACAGCAACTGTCTTTTTCTTAAGTACTTAAATCCTTATCATTGTGATTAATATCAATGTGCAATGAAAATATACATAGAGATGGATAAAATGGATTGCCTATTCTCAATTATTTTATACTATGAAATGATCAATACAAATATGGGCATGATAAGAATGGAAGTGGCACCATAGATTTAGTCACAAAACATAGAAAGATAAGTGAAGGGACCTTTTGAAAAGAGAAGGGAAATAATTAATAATTTTAATAATTATTTTACATAATACACAGCACCAAATATAGGAGGAGGTAAAAACAAAATCTTCAATATGTGGGTGTGTTATAAATTTTATTATTTATTCTTTTCAGAATTTCACATGGAAAATTAACATGCCAACATGAAATAATATGATTTATGATTTTTAAGGATTTAGATAGAATTTCATATTTTCAAACTGGTTTATTTATTAATGTCCTTTATATTTCAACCTAACTTTATTGTTTAACACTCAAATACATATGAGTCTTTCTATTTCATATAACACCAATAAAAACACAATAGGTTAAATGGACACTCAACAAAAAAAAAGACTTTAGACTCTTAATAGCATAAATTCTGTGCAGGATATAAAAACTCTATATATTAAGAGTATTTTTTGTACTTTTTTCCAAAAAAAGGGTAAACAAAAGTTGAAAGAAATTTAGTATTTGACAAATATGTATTATGAATATAGCGAATACGCCAAGTGCTCCCCCACTCCAGGTACAGTGGATGTTTGATATATTTGAATTGCATCATTCTCTGTTCTTTTTTTATAAATATATTTCCCGTTTTCCATCCATTGCTTTGTCATTCCAATATTTGTGTGGGACCTAAATTCCAGTTCCAACCTTGCTATTTATTACCTATATAAAGTTGAGAAAAATCATTCAATCTTTTAGTTCTTCAATTTCCTAATCTGTAAAATGAGAGGCTTGAACCAGATGATCTTCTTAGATCATTAATAATGTAATAATAGCAACATGTAATAAATAACATTTAATAGTAATCATAATAGTAATATCATAATAGTAATATTAATCTTATTATGATAGCAATAATAAAATAAAAAGAAATAATAGCAACCTGTAATAAATAGCAATCTCTGTTGCTTTCCTTCTAATTATCACCACTGTCTCTTACACCCTGACTTTCTTTGATACACAGAGGCATTTTAAATTGCATATTTCCCATGTTATCATTTTTAGGGATATTTTTCTTTTGCAAGTTTTATTAACAAATACAAAGCATGAATGCTCCTAGAGGGGTGCACAGTGAAACAAGAGATTCTAGGGTAATCTAGAAGAAAATCGCCTAAAGTAAGAAACCCTTTTCAATATTTAGAGGTCAATCTTTACTTGCAAGAATGTCAGATATGGAACTTTGACTCCCTGAGCATATCTTAAAAACTATATGTAACCAAGGAGGAGAAGCAATGTCTTAGCCTTTTGGCTAAGATCAAGTATAAAATGATAGCAATTTTACAACTAGTTCCTGATTCTATTCCAGCAGAGTAAGTGGTGCAGGTGATAAGGCAGTTTTAATTTTTAGATAAATAAAAGAAACTATCACCTATCATTATAAAAAGAAGTTTTCATTGTACTATAGATATTCAGAAGTTCAAGATAATGGTAAAATTTAGAAGGGGGCAGCTGGGTGGCTTCAGTGGATTGAGAGTTAGGCTCAGAGATTGGAGGTCCTGGGTTCAAATCTGACCTCAGACACTTCCTAGCAGTGTGATCCTGGGAAAGTCACTTATCCCCCATTGCCTAGCCCTTACCATTCTTAAGCCTTGGAACCAATTTAACAGTATTGATTCCAAGACAGAAGGTAAGGTTTTTTAAAAAAAATAGCAAAATTAATTTAATAGAATTCTAAATTATTTTGTGTGAATTTGATCAGAAGGCTTTTATAAATGAGATATGATGCCTACTTGACCCAGAGTGAATGAGTTGTAACCATTAAGAATCTCATCAATACCTTTATTAAATCACATCAATGCCTTATCACAATCCTGAACTTGATATGTTTCAAGATATAATTTGCATAAAAATAAGTATAAAAAAAAGTACGATTTAATATGTGAATGATCTAGATACAACATGCCATGAATGTTTCAGGAAGAAAGAAATGATAGATTTAAATAATTCTTCTTTAGTTGTTAGGAAAATTATGGTGCCATTGATAAAATCTGAAATTCAGAGAAGCTTTGTAGGAGAATATGATGAATTTAGTTCTTGATATGTTAGAGAGTTATATAAAAAATCCATCAAAAAGTTGGAAAAGTATGTCTGAAACAAGGATTAAAGATAAATATTTGAGAATCTTCTGAATGGATCCTATAGTCTGTATAATATGGAGATATTTACATAGTGGAGCCTGAAAGAGAAAGAAAACATATATAAAGTATTTCCCAAATCCAACTTCTTAAGACAGCTATCCTGAGTTTAGCTGATTGTTAAGACATTCTCTTCTTGGATATGTTTTGACCAGGAAATTTAGGAGCAATTAGCAGTGGGACATTTAAAATATTTGAAGAGTTATAGAGTTCTTTAGGTTGTAGAGTTTGAGTCAAGAAAGAATGACATGTGAACTAGGTGAGAAATACCATTGTGATTACGCTCATATTCCTGCTAATCACTACTCCTAGGAATGCTCAACAAATATAATATTTCTTTCCTTTATTTCCCTGTCTTTGAGAATAATAACCAAATCATTGGTATGTCCATAGGTCACATATATCCCCAAATTCTTAGATCCATTGGAATAAGACTATACCAAAAAGACTCACTCTGGTCACCAATTCTGGATTCTCAAGAGCAGCCTAAGCCTTCCTTAAGGACATATTGTTACTAACAGTAGAGGGATCATTTCCATCAGAGACTTTGTTCTGTGGAACTCATGGACAAGAATTAGAGAATGTAGAAATAATTCTAAAGGGCTAAGAATAGAATTGAACAAACTACCATTTATATCTTGGGGAATGAAGAACATAAATGAGGTAGATACAGTAAAATATCCCAAATATAGAGATGTCATGTCTGACAAAAGAGAAAGTACTAGTAGGTGAACAATAGTCAAATACTAAAGTGATTTTAAGGAGAATGAAGCTTGAAGGGGGATAATCATGATTAATAAGCTATTATTGACCTTTCCATACATAGAATAATAAGAATGGAAGCTAAATAGTAATAAAGTGAAGTAGTGGTGTTGGGGACAAAAGATTGAGAAGTCATCTGCTGAGAATAAAAGGGATAAGAATTTGAGGACAGCATTAAATTCAGATTAAGAAAAGCTTTTGAGGGAAAACAGTAGAGTCAGTGAAAGATACTTCATGAAAAGAATGTCAAGTAATAGTGAATGCTGTGTAATAGTCTAAAAGAATGAATTTAAAGAGAACTTTCTTTTTTCCTCAGTGGTTTACATAGTGAGGGATTAGCAAATTAAGTGTGATAGAAGGTCAATGGATTAAGTAAGTGTCTATTTTATGGGAAGCCTATGTATAAGGTGACTGACTTTATATTAAACCAAACAGGAGTGACGAAAATAGAGAGGAAAGCTGAGGGACTTTGAAGAGTGGATGAAGATGGGAGAGAGAGTGGGAAAATATAAACATAGAAGATACTATTCAAATAGGGGAATTCCTGAATTCAAGGATTTTCAGATTTACCCCTACCAACATTCATTTGTATTCATATTAGATTGTTCCAATTAATCAGATCTTGAATTTGTGACCATCATTGAGGAATAGTTAATATTTTTGTTGCTCTTTAATGGTTATACTAAAATGTCTCTGAGCATGAAAAAAAGTTACTATCATCTTGGATCAAGAATCCGTGCACCTTTTTTCAGAAGGTTAACTTTATTTTCAGTTGGATACAGCCATTCTTTTTTTTTTCTTTAGGAAAAGAAATTTCATGAATGGACATAATCTTAATTATCAAGATAAGCTATTTAACATTTACATTGTCAAAATACTCAAAGATATCTTGGTTGCAACATCTTGGTTATTCTATTTCTTGTTGAATATGCATGCATACTTAAAAGAGACATTCATGAGGAGTAACTTTTTGACATGTTTTAGCTAAGAAAAATGTATATTTTTACTATAATCACTTTACATTATTGAAATTTGTTTCTATAATCACAGAATATTTCTTAGGCCTTTGCTATTATATATTTCCCTGAACAAAGGTAATGGGTATAAGATTCTGTGAAATTTCCCTTCATGCCTGCTTAGTTCCTAAACATTTTCTTCCTTTGACATCAATGCAATAATCAAGAAGGTCAATGCAATTTTAAAAATATATTTTATTATTAGATAATTTTCATGGTAGATAATGTTCCTGACTAGACATAACAAAAGTGATTTTCTATCACTGAAACTCTTATTTAAATATTTTAACTCAGAATATCTTATATCTCTCTCTTACCTGTTCTTAAGATATTAGAAAATCAAAACTTTGTGAGTATATCATATTTGGATCCATAAACGTGTTCAAAGACCCCTAGGTGGCAATATATACTTCAGTGAGTGAGAGAGAGAGAGAAAGAGAAAGATATATTGAAGGAGAGTGGAAGGGGTGGTGTTAAAGACAAGAGATTGTCAAAAACTACAAATGTGTTGGATAAATAATTGTTTTAACTATTGATTGTATTTTTAATTTTTACCACTTAAAATTGAGTTCTATTTTCTTCTTTTGTTGCTTAAAGAAATTCCAGAATATGAAGTAGAAGGATAAGTAAGATCAAAACCCCTCATTGGGAAAGATAATGCTTATTTTGATTATTTTTCCTTCATATTTTCTGGTTTCTTTTGTTTTTGCAATACATGAAAATTATGTAAATTTAAATGATGAAAATTCATTTAAAACCAGTCTTTACATTATATTACACATTATCTTTTTAAGGGGAAAATGTAACTGCAAATTTAACTATAAGCATTTGAAAGAATTTTAAAGAAACAGTCCATTTCAAAGGAATTTTTATATTACTAGTATAAATTTCCTCATTTTAAAAGAAACTGAATTTAACATATCCATGTGTGTAAATATAATGGAGACATATGTGCATTATACATGCATAAGATATGAAAATTTATTAATATATTCCCTATATAATTGTCCTACTCATAATTCTAACATATGCTCACTCGTATAAGTGAATGATCAAGACATGAAATAATACTTTACAAAAGAAGATTCATGCAATAATCCTTCATGTACTGAGCTTATCAGTACATATGCTGATATAAAGTAAGACTTGCAGAAACCTTTTACAGAAATATATACTGTAAAAATCAGGTGTAGTGACATAATTTTAATTTAGCAATGACTTAATTATTTAAAAAATACTGCTTTTTTACTCACAAATTTATTATCAAGGATTTCTATGCAATTAATTAGTTAGGAGCACTTTAGATATTTATAACCTTTTAGCTTTGGGATACCTGAGGAACATAATCCTACAAGTGTGGGAATTAGATAATTTGAATTTGTACATTTGTTATTTGATCTTTCTTTAAAAATCAAATTCCGTCTTCTGCAAGAAGTTATTAACTTGCATTCAATGAGAACATAACAGTTTGCTTAGAACAAAGTGGATTATCAAAGATATGAAATGTTTGGAATACATTTGGAATATTAAATATATTTCAAATGCAAAAAGCACAAGTTTACCCGTTCCTAAAATGACTAAGCTACCTGTCTACATTCAACAAATTATGAGAGTTGCTTCTTTTCCCTACTTTACTTTGTCTTGTACCTATTGTACCTTAATTTGCAGAGTTTTATGAACATTTTATCCTTTAAGTATATTAAAAATAAGAAATTTTTCTTATTCTCATTTTGGGGATGTTAAAATTGAAACTAAGTAGAGTTAACAACTAGCCCAAATGTATATTAAAAATTTCATGTGAAACTGGGTAGTTTGTTATCCAGTGGAGGGGGAAACAGACTTGCAGTTTCTAGATGATATTTAGCTGGACAGTAGAACTAAATAATACATCATCACTCAACCAAAGTAAATAATTCAGAGGAAGGAGATAAGGACTACCAAATCATCTGTCTGTTTTTATTCCATCAGTCCTACAGTCACCTCAGTGAGCACTCACATTATAAGAGCACAGTGTTTATTTTGAATATATGCTATACCTTGCTGCTTGTCCCTTTAGTTTTTATTTATTGATATTTATTTTCTAAAAAAATTACAGAAGTCTATTTTTTCTCCCTTCCACCTTCCACCACACTAGCAAAAAGAAAAAAAAAACAAATCTCCTATAACAAATATACATAGATATGGAAAATATTTCCTTATTGGTTATAATAAAATATATGCCTTAATCTGCATTCTTTATCCATCGTCTCTATCAAGAGGTGGATAGTATAATTCTTCTTTGGGCTACTAGCACCATGGATTGTCATGTTGATATGGTCTTACATATTTTAAAGTAGAGTGTTTTTGAAGCATCACTTTTGAAATATAATTTATTACATATTGTTCTCCATATTCTTATAATTTTATTCTTTATGAGTATATTGAGGTCTTCAAATTTTCCATTATTATTGGTAATACAATTTTTCTGGTTCTACCTAGTTCACTATATATTAATTTATCTCATTCTTTCCATGTATTTTTTAAAATATCTTTTTCCCCTTTTCTTATACTCCAATAGTATTCCATAAGATTCACATGCCCCAATTTGTTCAGTCCTTCCTTAATTACTGGGCATGTCATTAGTTTCAACTTTTGTTACCATAAAAAGATCTGCTATAAATATGTTTATATATGAGAGCTTTTGTCTTTCTTCAACCTCTTTTGGCTATGGGCCTAGAATTGTATAGCTGGGTCATCAGAGACTTTTTCAATTTAGGAACCTTACAAAATGGCCAATGTCAGTCTTATAAAAACTATTACATTAATTCAGGTCCACTCTAAAGAAAAAAAAAAGGTATTATCCAGAGTTGTTGAAGTTGAAGGAAATCAGGCTCCTGGGAATGGACTGTTCTTCTATCCATGATTCTCATGCCCTAATTGAGAGCTTCCCAATATGTCCACTTTGATTTCAGTGCTTTAAAAGATCCATAATTTTTGATACTTCTTTCACAAGAACAAATTACCTCCCATCGAATTATTTCTCAGCCTGTTCAATTCTTGTCATGTCTTCTCATAAATCATCCAATGCAATCTATCTAGTGTAGTAGAAGACTTTTTCTTGTTTTTTGTGGTATCATTACTGTTGTTTAACATTCCTTGAGTAATAATACAGAACTCAGTTTATCCACCTGTAACTACTCACATAAACTAATATTTGCTACATTTCATAATTCCATTAATTAATTAATTTGAATGCTTACAATTAGGCAAAAGAAAACAACTTTTGAAGACTAAATAACTCCAACAATATCTGCCTCTTGAGGGAGAATTAAGGGACTAGAGATCTAAAATAAGACTTTCAACTCTGAATAATGTATTAGTTTGCTTTGTTTAACTATACTTATTTGTAAGATCTGTAATTTTGGACATGGAAAAGAGTTCTGAGTATGTGGGTACTAAGAATGATATTTAAAAAAGAGAAATGAAGGAAATCACATCAAAACAACATTTAAAATAATACCCAAAGGAATATAGAAGTGAGCCTAGATAAGCAGAGTAGTTACTGAATGTACTTAAGCCTAACCGTGCTTAATAGGACTTGATGGTTTCATTGACTTGTAATGAGTTTCATTCCAATCAACTACCTTGGTTAATTTGTTAGATCAAAGTTTTTTCTGTTTTAGATACATCTTCCCTGAGTAAAAATTGCAACATATTGGGGTTTTCCTCTTCTTTGCATATTTTTATCTCATCTCACCCCTACATCCCACTTTTTAAATTTTAATTTGTTTTTTTATTTAAACCCTTATCTTCCACTTTAGAATCCATACTTTGTACTGGTTCCAAGGCTGAAGAGTGGTAAGGGTTAGGCAATGGTGGTTAAGTGACTTGCCCAGGATCATACAGCTGGGAAGTGTCTGAGGCCAGATTTGAAATCAGGACCTCCTGGCTCTCTAGCCACTGAGCCACCCAGCTACCCCCCAAACAGTATTTTAAAAAATTATTGATATATACTTGCTTTTATATCACAAATTTTAATTCACATAAATTTATATCACCTCATTATCCTTATCTACTTCTATAGAACTGTTTCCAAATATTTATATATTTTTAAAAGAATGAGAATTTATTCTAATTTAAAAAATGATGAGAACATTTAAAATTTCCCCATACTCTTGGACTTTTGACCTCTCTAAAGAAATGGGAGAAAGTTTTGTTTTGTTTTTTTTCCTATAGCTTTTCTTGTTCTCTTCACATGTCTTGTTCTTGCTTCCACACAACATTCCACCTCCTTTTTCCGGACCTTTATTCTGGGTTGTCCCTTTTGTCTCTATTGATCCCCTTCTTCATAGTCTTGCAATTCTTCATGTTTTTCCTTTAGTTCTTAAGTCAAGGCCACATTATGCATGAATTTAATCTTAGTTCCCCAGATGCTTGTGTATTCCCATTGAAAGTAATACTGAAGATGTTTCCCTTTGTGCTTCATAATACAACAATATGTTTAAATACCTGCCTCTTTCTGAGTTTCAACTTTTTTATTGCTAAAGAAGGAGGAGTATCTAAGATAGAGTATAACATTGGAATTGGATCTGAGTTTGAGTTCTGAGTCACATTTATTGCTGCTGGACTTTGGACCAGACATTTTCTTTCTGACTTTTGTTTCGTTTTGGTTTTTTTTTTTTTAAATTGCTAAGAGGGAATAATAACCACTTGAAAGTACTACTGGGAGATTTCAATGGAGTAGTGATAATACCTCACTCATTTGTACGGCTTTTGGTATAATGAAATGCTTTTTTCAAAAATAAAAACAAAACCCAAAAACTTCTGTGAAGGTATACTACAAGTATTATTTTCACTTTTAAATTGATAAAGACACAGAGGTTTGCACAATATAAATGCTTTGCTTTGTTACACAATAAATTAATTACAAGAAAGTTATTGAAAGCTACAAAACATAAATATAAGAAAATATATTACTAAATTCTCAAGGGGATCTTGATAACAAAGAAGGAAGAGCTAAGGGCAGCTTTAATTTCTTGACACACATTCTCATACACACATACACATATGTATATGTATATATATATATAAATTAATATTTCTTAAATAAACCACATATGTGGTTTATTTAAGAATTATTTCAAGGATAGTGGAGTAGAACATTAGTTGGTTAATCTGTTCTCCTCAACTACCTTTTGGAAGCAAAAGTGTCAATCTACTATATGTTCCTTTTTTTTTTTTTTTTTTTTTGTACTCTTGGCTATCTCAGATTTACCCTACTTGGGAACCTTATGTAATGTTACCTGTTCTTTGATGTTGATGTGTTATTTAGTATTCTCTGTGATAAATTTACTTTGCAACAACTTCTAGAAATAGAGTAAGATAAAAAGGAGTGAAATTCTTCAAAAGAAGCATGACACTTGCTGGTGTAGATTTTCTCAAATTGGTAATATCATTTAGAACAAATAAAGAAGATAGGCAGGTCAACGTCTTTCCTACTCATATTTTTCTAACTGACAAAGAAACACCTCAGATTTAGATTACAATGTTTTTCTCTGCACTTTTTTTCTCCTCAAATGAAATTTT
This sequence comes from Gracilinanus agilis, assembly GCF_016433145.1. Lineage (NCBI taxonomy): Eukaryota > Metazoa > Chordata > Mammalia > Didelphimorphia > Didelphidae > Gracilinanus > Gracilinanus agilis. Next base: position 371,150,787 of record NC_058130.1, read on the forward strand.
GATTAAATGTTATAAGGGATGTTGTATATGAAGAATTTTAAGATAATTTTCCTGATAAAATAAGACCTTTCTTCCATGTTATTCATTTTAGGGTTTTTTTAAACATATTTTAATTGCCTATGCCACTATGGTGAAAAGTAATAATGAGCTAGACCTCAGATAACTACGGGCATAAATATATTTTTATTATATATTGTTGAAACCATAGCTTAAAACAAAGAGATATTATTATGATCCAGTGGTTCCTCCAGGTAGTCACAGGTACTATATTCCTTTTATTGATCTGTAATTTATCTCTTTGCTTAAATATCTAGTTACTGTTGGAGGAGGGCATGTGTGCCTTGACTTGTGATTGTCTTAGTTTTGGGAACTTCCACTGAGGAGAGATCCTCAAACAATAAAGAGAGCTAATTGTTCAGGAGCTTAAAAGTTTAGAATGTTTCCTGGAATATTTTGGAAACTGACTAACTCAAAGACTGTCAGACATAGATCTGTTATCCATCAGTTGTTTTCAGAGAATGAACTGATACTGATGATTTCACCAGTATAGTAGAAAGATTATTGCCTTTGGCATCAAAGGACATTGTCCAAGTACCAATTATCAGTTATTAACTGTATTATTTTGGACAGATTATTTTTCCTGCCTCAGTCTATTTCCTGTTATAAAAAATGGTCTAGCTTAGCTCTTGGGTCCTTGCCAGCCCGAGATTCATGGTCCCATGACTGACCAAGAGAACGTAAGCTAATAATGTGTACCTTTTATTGAAATTAACTTAAAAGTTTAGCCTTAATCCACAATTGAAAGAGCATAATCATATTCCTATAAACCAGAGAAAATGTTAACATACCTTTCCTCTTGAATTATCTGGTTTGCCTGTCTGTTCTATCCACTATGCAACTAAACAACCCTCTTCCCCTATATTTTCCACATGATATTATGAAGGAATCTTGTTCTTATTTAATTGTCCTATTTAATCCTACTGACATAACAGCATGAATTTTAAAGGCATTTCCACTTCATAAGGCTATTTCCTATGTTAATATGATAATCTTTTTTAATAATTATTTTTATTTTTTAGAAAAGTTATCATGGTTACATGATTCATGTTCTTACTTTCCCTTTCACCCCCGAAACACCCCCACCCATAGTTTTAACATGTGTCATCGATCAAGACTTATTTCCAAATTGTTGATAGTTGCATCGGTGTGGTAATTTTGGGTCTACATCCCCAATCATGTCCGCCTCAACCCATGTGTTCAAGCAGTTGCTTTTCTTCTGTATTTCCTCTCCTATAGTTCTTCCTCTGAATGTGGGTAGTGTTCTTTTCCATAAGTCTGTCAGAATTGTTATGGATCATTGCATTGCTGCTTATACAGAAGTCCATTACATTCTATTTTACCACAGTGTATTGGTCTCTGTGTACAATGTTCTTCTGGCTCTGCTTCTTTCATTCTGCATCAATTCCTGGAGGTCTTTCCAGTTCACATGGAATTCCTCCAGTTTATTATTCCTTTAAGTGCAATAATATTCCATCACCAGTATATACCACAGTTTGTTCAGCCATTCCCCAATAGAAGGGCATACCACAAAAAGCACAGCTATAAATATTTCCGTACAAGTCTGTTTATCTATGATCTCTTTGGGGTACAGATCCAACAATGGTATGGCTGGATCAAAGGCAGGCAATATTTTATAGCCCTTTGAGCATAGTTCTAAATCACCATCCAGAAAAATTGGATCAGTTCACAACTCCACCAGCAATGCATTAATGTCCCAATTTGGCCACATCCCCTCCAACATTCATTACTCTCCCCTACTATCATTTTAGCCAATCTTCTAGGTGTGAGGTGATACCTCAGAGTTGTTTTGATTTGCATTTCTCTAATTATTAGAGATTTAGAGCACTTCCTCATGTGTTTATTGATTGTTTTGATTTCTTTATCTGAAAATTGCCTTTTAATGTCCCTTGCCCATTTATCTATTGGGGAATGGCTTGATTTTTTTATACAATTGATTTAACTCCTTATATAGTTGAGTAATTAGACCCCTGTGAGAGTGTTTTGTTATAAAGATTTTTTCCCAATTTGTTGTTTCCCTTCTGATTTTGGTTGAAAAAAGCTTTTTAATTTTTAATTTAATTTGGTGCTCTTTCTTCTCGAAGCACATTGTTTTCTATCTCAGTGTGTAAGGATGCGGAGGTTTTAAGATTCAATCATCCCATTCACATTCAGAGTTGTAATTATCAGTGCTGTATTCCCCAACATTTTGGCATCCTCTCTTATTTCTACCCCTTCTTCTTAGGCTATTTCCTTTTAAACCAGTGATTTGTTTTAAACCAGTAACCCTTGTCCCCTCCCTTGACTACTCTTTCTCCCCCCTACCTTGTTATTCCCCTCTTTTTATTTTTAAGGCCTAATGAATTCCCTCTCCCTTCTCTTCCCCTCCCTTTTTTGACCTCCCCACTACCCTGCTCCCCTTGGTTTTTCCCTTCTTACTTTCTCAGTAGGGTTAGATAGAGTTCTATATCTCAATGGATATAGCTATTCTTCCCTCTCAGGGTTAATTCATCTGAGAGTAAGGTTTAAATATCACCTCTTAATGCTCTCTTCCTCTCCTTCCTATAATAGTATTCATCCCCTCCCCTTCCCATGCTCTCTTGGTGTTTAATAGAATATCCTATTTTTCTTATTCATTCAAGTTTCTCTTCGTGTCCTCTACTATTTACCCTGCCCTTTCCCACCCACCCCCTTATCATCTTAGACCATTTAGAACTCCAACCTCTCCCTGTGAATAATTCTTCTAATTACTATAATAGTGGATACTATAATAGTGAGTAGAGTTCACTACAGAGAATTACACATAACATTTCTCCATATAGGAATATAAATAATTAGATCTCAAATTATCTCTTCTAGACCTGTTTTCTAGATCTGTCAATTTCTCATTGAGATATTTCATGTTTCCTTCTATTTTATCAGTATTTTGACTGCTTTATTTGTCCTCGTTGTCTTGAGATATCGTTGGCTTCTACTTGCCCAATTCTTGTCTTTAGAGACTGGTTTTCTGCTATATTCTTTTGATTTTCCTTTTCTATTTGGTCTATCCTGTTTTCCAGCTGTTTGATTTTGGTCTCCAATTTGCTTATTAATTCTTTTGATTTGGGGGCATCTTTTTCTAATTGCCCAATTCTAACCTTTAGAGACTGGTTTTTGGCTATAATCTTTTGGTTTTAATTTTGAATTTGGTCTGTTTGGTTCTTCAAGGGTTCTAGCTGGTCATTTCTGGTCTTCAATTCACTTATCAATTCATTTGATTTCTGAGCCTCACTTTGTAATTGAAAAATTCTTCCTTTTAAACTGTTATTTTCTTGCCAGTTCTCTACCATCTTTCTCATAATCTCAGGTTTGAACCCTTCAATAGCTTGTGACCAGTTTTCACTTTTTGGAGGTTTGGATATGATTACTTGTTTGTTCTCCTCTGCTCTTTGCTCTATTGTCTGGATTTTTTCTGTTTAAAAGTTGCCGAGTGTTAAAGACTTCTTCTTGATCTTTCTCTTCTGTGGTTCTTGTCTCTGGCTTGCTGTTGTGAGTTGCACGCCCTCTAAGCTTTATCCTCACACCGAGGGTCTATCTTCACTCTTTGGGCTCCTGAGGTCTCCAGTCTAGTTGTTCTCAGTGTCAAACCTCCTTGTGGTCCCCTTGCTTGTTCCTCTGACCAAAGCTCCTTTAACAGTCTCAGGGTGCTGCTTCCACAGTCATACACCCCTCTGCTCTGGGTCCCCACACAAGGTCCATGCCTGAGCTCAGGATCCGCATCTGTAGCTGTGATGGTGCCTGGGCTCAGGGTCTGTGTTCAAAGTCCGTGTGTGTTCTTTAGCCTCTTGAGGTCTTAAGTCTTGCTGCTCTCAGGAACAGGTCCTGGTGGTCCCCTGTAGCTGTCAAAGACTTAATGGATGCCCCAAACTTGCTCTAACTCTTGTGTACTGGCTTTGGCACTATAGGTGGTGTGTGGGGGTGGGGGTTTCTCAGCTCAAATTTTAGTAGAGCTATTTCATCCCCTTATAGTATGGAAATGCCCCGATCCAACATACCTTGAATGCTGTGCCTTGTTGTGGGGTCCCTTCATTCATCTGGATTTGTTTTTATGTCCCCTTGAGGAGTCCTATATGTTTGGTTAGGAGAGGTTAAGTAGCTGCTTTTTACTCTGCCGCCATCTTAACCCAGAAGCCTTAATATGATAATCTTGTAGACTAGGTGGCCTTTAAGAAAACCCTCCAAATTGAAATACTATTAGTGGAATTCTAATTAATACATAATTAGAATTGGCAGAAATCTTTGGGGACATCAGTTCTATTCATCTCATTTTAAAATTCAGGAAATGCGGGTTAGAGAAGTTAAATAATTTGTCTAGGATACCATAGCCATTCTGTGTTTTTGGCAGAATTCGAATGTAGATCTTCCTAACTCCCCATCTCATTTTACTCTATCCCTTTGGGGAATGTACCCAGTTGGGAAAGACTTGCCTAATATTTTCCTGAGGAAATTGAGTCTATTCACTTTACAGGATGTCATATGTTGTCTGATAAATGGTATAATATTTCAGAGTCAAAAATATGCCTTCTTCTATAATATTTATATTGCTTCATACATTAATGTATAGCAAAAGCAACTATAGAATATTTTAAGCAGTTTATTTTACTTTTTAGGCCTTACGTGATGGTGAGAAAAGCCTAAAAGAATAAAGATTGAAACCTTAAAGGATATTAAATAGATTTATCATCATGGTATCTTCCATAGTGGAAAATCTTCCTTACCCCATCATTTGCAACTTTACACATGTTGGAATCAGATTGTATACCACTATCTATATTACTTGTTCCACAAAAATTTTCACATAATAATTGCTTCTTTAAATCACACCAACCACTGAAAATGCACTTTCACGAGTATATGATTTCACAAATAAGAAAGTACAAAATGTTACTGACAGTCGAAAATATAAGTAAACAAAACACATCTCAAACATTTGGAAAAAAGAATCATGAAAAGTAATGTATTAGGATCCAATGGTGAAACTGTGAACTTTTCTAATCTAGTAGATCATTCAACAATCGTCTAGTTTCAACATGATTCACTCAGAAGTATAAAAGTATAAATGTCCCATGGTAGCAGCCCACCACACATTTTGGGAATCTTGGCATTGAAATCTTTTGTGGAAACATATTCAATATCACTAGATAAAGAATGCTAAATGATTGACAGGAACTCATTTATACCAAAGTATAACCAACCAATTTTACATGATAAATGGCATATTCTTTCTTATAGTACATGAGAAAGAAATCAGACAATAGGGACCCACTAGTTACTTGAAACAGATTGTAAACTTAAAAAATGGAGAAACAAAAGAAAAAAATGGAAAAAAATGAAGTGAGAAAAAAGTTTGGCCATATTACAATTTTATTATCTAATAAACCTACTTATCTTTAACTCAGAAAAAAAAACAAAAGCTATGTATGAAGATTTTGTGTGTGTGTGTGTGTGTGTGTGTATTCTGCATATGCAGCACTAAATGGGAAAATCATATGATATTCTAAGGAAGAATTTGATTATAGTTTCAGGTGAGCATAAAGATTATGTTACTGAAGGTTATTTAACTTGTATTTCCCCCTTTTAAAAGCAGCATCATATCTAGAAAGAAGACCTATTATTTTCTTTGGAAAATGTGAATTTTTAGTTGAGGGAAATTAACCTTCATTCCTTATTACTTTTTAAAGAATTTTATTTATTGTCATACAAAACATACTTCCATATTGGTCAATATTTCTAAGAGCACATTCATAAATAATCAAACCCCGAAATAAAAGCATAATTACAGTGATGATGAAGAAAACACCAACAATTCTTTCTTGGCAGATGGATACCATTCCCCTTCATAAATCTTTTAGGATTTTCCTAGATCATTGAATTGCTGAGAGTAGCAAAATTTTTCACAAATAATATCATACAATATTGCTGTTATCATATATAACATTTTCCCAGTTCTGCTTATTTCATTATGCATCAGTTCCTGTCAATTGTTCCAGTTTTTTCTGAAATAATCTTGCTTATCTTTTCTTATAACACAATAATATTCCATCACCAACATACACCCCAGTTTGTTTAACCATTCCCAAACTGATGGATATCCCCTCAAATTCCAATTCTTTCCCACTATATAAAGAGATGCTAAAAATATTTGTGTACAAGTAGATACTTTCCCCTTTAGAGAAAGATCAAGCAATGGCATTACTAAATCAAAGGGTATGCACAGTTTTATAGCCCTTTGGGCATTGTTCTAAATTGCCCTCCAGAATGTTTGAATCAGTTCACAACTTCTCCAACAATGCATTAGTATCTCAATTTTGCCACCTCCCCTCCAACATTTACCACTTTCCTTTACTGCCATGTTGGCCATTCTAAAATGTGTGAGGTGGTACCTCAGCATTGTTTTAATTTGCATTTCTCTAATCAAGAGTATTTTAGGATATTTTAATGTGATTATTGATGACTTTGATTTGTTCAGATGAAAATTGCTTGTTCATATCCTTTGACCCTTTGTCAATTGGGGAATGGCTGGTAATCTTATAAATTTGACTAAGTGCTCTATAAATTTGAGAAATTAGACGTTTATCAGAGCAATTTGTTACAAAATTTTTTCCCAGTTTGCTGTTTCCCTTCTAATCTTGGTTAACATTAGTTTTTTTTGGTACAAAGCCTTTGTAATTTTATAAAATCAAAATTATTTATTTTACATCTGTTAATACTCTCCATCTCTTATTTGGTTATAAATTCTTCCCTTCTCCAAAGAGCTGCCAGATAAATTGTTCTGTGTTTTCCTAATTAATTACAGTATCATTTTTATATCTAAATTATATATCAACTTTTACCTTATCTTGGTATAGGGTGTGAGATATTGGTCTATATCTAGTTTCTACCAAAATATTTTCCAATTTTCTCAGCAGTTTTTGTTAAATATTCACTTCTTATTCCAAGTGCTGGGTTCACTGGGTTTATCAAACACTAGATTGCTAAGGTCATTTACTAATGGATATTATATTTTATCTTCTTTATTGATCTGTCATTCTATTTCTTAGCCAATACCAGATTATTTTGATGATTGCTGCTTTATAATACAGTTTGAAATCTGGTACATCATAGTTGGAGCATTGCATTCAGTCCTGGCCATCACATTAGAAAACACATTGAAAATCAAGAAAACATGTAGAGGAGGGCATCTACTATGGAAAAGAGGCACAAACACTGACTACTGCCCTTAACTATTTGAAAGGCTGTCATTTGGTAGACATTAGACATGTTCTATCTGTTTAAAGATGGTATAGAAAGGTCCAATTATTAGAAATAGCAAAGAAAGAAAGTTATGTTTGAATTCAGGAGGGGGAATTAATAACAATTAAAATAAATCAAACATATAATATTCTGTCTTGAGAAGTAATTAGAATCACCTTAACTGGGACTCTTTAAGGAGTGGTTGTTTTTGCAATTGTTAAGTATGTTGTTTAAGAGATTACATGCATGTTGGGACTAGTTGGCCTTGGATATCCCTTCTAATTCTGAGATTCTATGTAGGAAAGCTTCATCTATTTTAGTACCTATAAAGCAAGTGTTTTTAACCATTTTTTGTATTATAGATTTCCTTGGCAGTCTAAAGCCTGTGGGCCCTTTCTCAGACTCCTGTTTTTAAATACATAAAATGAATACGATACTTATACAGGAAACCTGGAATATACTCATCATAAGAATAGCACAAATGAACACATAAGAAACATGAACATATATATTCACAGAATTCAGATTAAAGACCCAACATACAAATATTTAGCTAATTTATTTAAAACATGTAATATTGGGCTGAAACCAACTTATAGACCCTATAAAGAGCTATTTTGCTATGAGGAAAATTCTGAAATTGACAAACATCTACGAATGTGGGCTTAATTTATTGCTGGGTTGATATTTTTAAATCAAGAAGTTAGCAAACTGTAGTTGAGGACCAAATCTACCTATTTGCCCTTTGTAGTTTGCAAGACAAGAATATTTTAATATCTCTAAATACATTAAAACTATTTAAAATGTGAAACCTCTTCTTGTCTGGCCTGTACAGAAGCAGAACAGAGGGATTTTCCAAGGAGTCTATAATTTTACCAACCCCTGGGCCTGATATAAGTGTTAGAGAAAATGTTAATGATACAATCTAACCTTTTTTTAAAAAATTGTATGTCCTACCTACAGTATTTTTCTTTTTGGGGAGAATTGATTGTTAAACATTTACCAGCATGCTCCCTGAACATGGGGAAAGGAAAGGGAACAGAAAATAAAATAATATTAGAGGAGGTAAGATAGTACTGCTGAGGGGAGTGGTAGTAGATAGCAGTGAAGATTAAGTTTCAAAGTGACAATAGGTTCAGAGACTAGCAAGTGTCTTGAGAAGGAATGAAGAGGAACAGGGATGAAGAAACCTCTCTAGACTAGGTACCTTGTTAATCTTTGAAGACAAAAGACATGTTCATGTCTGTGTAGGATTAAAAGGAACAGGAAAAAATATACAAGTCATAAGTTCTTAGAGATCTATTATTGGAATGGAAAATTTTGTATTATTAAGTCAGAAGATGCAAGATTAATAAAATTTTACTATATGTAGCTCTCAATAGCTATGAGGTGACTCCTAGAAGCTTCCTAATATTCTTGGGGCATCTTGGTTAAAATATGTAATAGTCATAAATAATATTTCATAGAGATATTAAGTACATACATTGACTATGCACATAGGAACTGTTCAATAGTTCATTAAGTAGCAATTTAAACAATTACTTTTATATGACACTTATTTTGCTCTGTTAATGATACTTCTTTTTATAAGTATTTTGAGTGTATCCTTAAATTTCTTTCTCTGTGAAAAAAGCAAGTCATCTATGTTATGGAATAAAAGGGGAGTATATGAAGGGCAGCTGATCAATAGGCTTGTACTTGAGGGCACTGGGTTGTATCAGCTGGGTCTCCAGGCAAGGAAGGCTATCTCTTAATACAGAGCAACATTAAGGTCAGACAGAAATTGTGAGAGCCTGGCTGAAGGTCTTATTCAGCCACCTGCTGTTATTCTATGCTCCCTTTAGGGGAGGAGTAAAGAGCCCCTCTCTTCTGGAGAACAAATCCCAACCTAAAGGAAGTGAAAGCAGGCCACTTCCTGCCCAAGATGGATGCCTGGTTTAGCCCTCAAGAAATAAAAGAAAATTATTCCTTTCCTTCTTCAGCCTTTGCCCTACTAGTGGGTACAGTGATTCACCAGAAACTTTGTTTAAAGCCAAGGGGTTTATTAATGCCAAAGGTAAGCTGAGGGGAAAAGGGGTTGAGGTCTGGTAACTGCTGCTAGGGGAGAAGCTGGTGCTGGGGGAAGGGTCACAGAAGAGGGGGAAGTCAGACTGAGGGAGGCCGATTCCCTCAGTCAGGGATAATTTCACTGCCCTGAGGTAATAAGGTTTAGCAGATTATTAAATGAAGTGATAGCTTGATTTAAATTGTCCCTGTCTGGGTACAGGAGCTAATTCCCACGATCTCCATCCACCATAATACCCTCCTCCCAGGGCCCAGTGGGGAAATCCAGGGAATAGCAGGATGTCAAGGGAGAGGTCCAGGGAAATCAGGCAAAGCCCAAAATGCCCCAAAAGCCAAAGGCCTCTCAGTTGGTTCTGCAGGAATACTTATACTCCCAGGCTCTAATGGTTTTGCTGGGAGGCTTGGGTAAACATTCTGTTCTTTCCAACTGTCAGGGCTGCTACAGTTGGTTTGCAAAAGCAAGAGCTTTTGCTGCAACCCTGCATTACATCTAATAATGATAGAAGTTGGCCAATTGCATCTACACTTTCCAAAAAGTCATGAATTTTAAAGAAACATTCTTCAAAATCCACCAAAAATATATAACAAATAAATACTTGATATAACTGAAATGGAAATGCATCTGCCTTTGTAATAATAAAAGAGCAAATTTGTAGAAGTGATGGTCAGCTCAGTGATTACCTTACATTGGGTAAGCAAAAATAAGAAATGAGAAATGTCTTCCAGTTTTCCATAAATATTATAAAATACATATTCTAAGGCAGTATTCTCAAACTCAAATAGAAATAAATCCAAAAAGGCATTTTATTGATTTAGAAAAACACAAATTATCTATGTTGTATTCTATTTTTCTAAACATTTTCGATTACAGATGTAGGTAGCTCAGGTGAGTTTGGCATTTTCCTTCCACTCTACACCAGCACCTAGTTGATACCTCTGAAAGTTCTGATCAAAAACTTTTCTTATACCAGACATACCTGGATGAATTGGGATGTGTGTTCTTGGAAGGAACAGCTATATTATTCAGATTGCCAATCCTCTGTAGTGTCTAAGTATTATTCACCCAAGTTCCTCTAATTCTCATTTCTTCATTTAAAATATTATGATGGAAATTTATATTTTCATATTGTAGTACTTGTCCATCACCTAAAATCATCATGTTTGGCATCATTTAGCAATAACAAAAGTTAAATTAATGCTTCAAACTATAAACCTGTAAGAATAAAATAAGAAGTCATTGTTTTTCAAAATAGTGTTTATTGGCAAAGAGGCTGTAACTTTAGGTTCAAATCATTTATTGTTCCTTATGGCATCCAGAGTGATCACAAAGTGATTTGAACCAGAAATTTTCTTTAACCTTATTTGGAATATTTTCACCTCATGTGGAAAGAAATCATAGTTGATAGTCATGCCTTTAGTCCAACACATTTGAATTTTAGTTCTAGAACAGATATTGGAAGCTATCTAATCCAACCCTTTCATTTAATTGAAAAAAAATGCTAAAGCATTAGGGTCATTAGGTGACCTGGTCAGGGTTATGATCTCAGAAATGGCAAAGGCCAAAATTTCATTAGAATTAAACTTTCCAAATCTGTTTTCCTTTAACATGATTAACATATAGAAGACATAATTGAATTTTTCTTATCTTTTACTATCTCAGCATAATGTAAAAATAAGAGTCAGAATTTAGGCAGGTAGATTTAGGAGAATGAGCATAGATTAAGGGAAGTTTAGCCAGGGAGGTGTAGCAGAAAGAAATTTGAAGTTAGAAGCCTTTTGTTGAAATCTAAGCTCAGCTACTTACAATCTGCATTGCTTTGACCAAATAATTCCATCTTCTCAGACCATAATTTCCTCAACTATAAAATGAGATTTTTTTTTTACTATATTACCTCAATGGTCCCTTTCATCTCTAAAACCTGGAACAAGTATTCTCATTATTATGGTAATTTTTGCTCAGGATAAAAGAACACAAACATACTCTCATCATTTTTTTTATTCCTTTCCCTTATAATTTTACAACCCTCCTCCATTCTGACCCCATTTCTTCCTAACTTCAGGTATGAAACACATTTTATGAGAAGTTCTTTGTTATCTGACTTTTTTTAAATAAGAAGGTGCCAGAAAATATAAATTGTTTTAAAATAGATTTTTGTGCATAAACCAAAACCAAGCACACCATACCAGGCTTATATTCTGCAAGAGATTTTTTTAAGTTCCTAAATTATGATTTTGTCTTTTCCTTGGTACTGTCTAAATACTTCAAAAATAATGATCAGGTCACCATAGTTTTGTTATAACTAGTGGAAATTATAATGCTGATTCTACACAATTTCCACTAAGTGACTTTTTAAATATAATGGGCTAGTCTCAAAAATATATTTGATATTGAATAAATGCTATTTTTAAGAAAACCTGAGTGTGAGTCACTAACATAATTTTTATTCCTCCTGCATTAACTTTGAAAATTCACAGTCTTGCTAAAAATACATACTCCTCCATTTTCTAATTCTTTGAAACATAAGTGTTTTTAGTATGCAGATTGGTGAATGTTTTTCAACTCACAGAGTTACCTAGTGAGTCAAGATCTAACAGTTAGCTAATGGAATGACATTTCCATATCTGTTTTTTGCATTAAGTAAATGTATACTTAATGGTCTAATAAGTGTTTTGTAATTATGTGTTAAGAAACTAATAATAGCAAAGTTGATCAGTGAAGCATGTTGGGTAAACAAAAACACAAATAATCAAACAATAGAATCATATGATGTTCAATGAACCCAACATACCAAAAACCAAGATTAAAAATCTATAGTTAATCAAAATGTTTAAAAAAACTGATAGAATAATTTGAAACTGATCTGGCAGAAATTATATTTAGACCAAAATATTATCATATGATGCAATAAACTCTCACCGGTTATGTTGCCTAAATATAAAGAGGTCATATCATTAAAAATGTAGAGAGGAAAGTTCAACAAATACCATTCACAAGTATGACTAGGATCAGAATTCTTGCCATTGCAATGGAGAGTGTTGATCACAAAATTAAAAAATGGAAAATTGTTACCATATAAAATAGAAAAGCTTCCATTCAAGTAAAATAAGTAGATCTAAGATTAAAAGGAAAGCATTAATATGGAAAATATACATACCAAATTTCTAATATGAAGATCTAATATTTTACATATTTTTGTCTTCAGTACTTTGTATATTATAAACATATATTTTTATATTACATGTGCATAATTTTTTAGAAAAGTTACAAATATTTAGGAACAAGGGACATTTTACAATACCCAAATGGTCAAAGGATATGAATAGGAAATTGTCAGAATAGGAAAGACAAGGTACCAACAAATGTATGCACAGTTTATGGCACATCACATACATGGAAGCAATGCTATTAACTTGTTGAAATCACTGATAATTAGGAAATTTAAAACTAAAATAAACCTGGGATTTTATCGCCCACCTACCAAATTGGCTTAGTTGACAAAAGAGGAAAATAGTAGTTGTCCAAAGAATTGATGAAGGGCAGGCCCACTTTGAAGCTATTTTGAGTATTAATTTTATTTCTAGGGAAACTAATTTTAAATCATATTCAGAGTGTTACTAAGTTGTACCCTTTGCCAAAGTTATAGTTACAATTAGGCATATATCCTATGAGAATAAAAGGGAAAGAGCTATGTATACTAAAATATTTTTACCAGCACTTTTTGTAGAAACCAAGAACTGAAAACAAAACAGAGGGTTGTTAAATGGGAAATGACTGAACAATTTGTGGTATATGAATATAATACAGAATTATTGCTTCATGAGAAATTATAAATGTGATGGATTCAGATAACTTCATTCATTCATTCACTTATTTATTTATTCATTTTTATTTCTTAAACCCTTAATTTCTGCCTTAGAATCAATACTGTGTAGTGGTTCCAAGGCAGAAGAGTGGTAAGAGCTAGGCAATATATATATATATAGTTAGTCAAAGACAAATGGGGGTGCTTCTTCTAGGGGTAGAAGGGTCAATGGGTCAGTGGGTATGATAGATACCTCAATACAGTGGCACTGATAAAATATTTTAGAATGCACAGAAGATAAAAAACAAAAAAAAAAGTTTAGGTACTTAACAGCCAAGTGGCACTGGGATGTTACTTATCTTCTCTCATCCCTAGGGAATTCATCTCTAAAATGGACATTTATCTCATATAATTATTGCTAGAATCCAATGTGATAGGACATCTATGGCACTTTGTAACTTAAGGCACTATATTAATTAGTTATTATTGATACCAATGAATAGAACAGTATTGTTGCCACTCATATATAATGCATATATATTGCATATGCACAGAGACATTTGTGAATTAAAGTTAAATACATTCATGATATGAGGAATTCAAGGAGCACTGGATTTAGAGACAGAAAACAAGGGTTCAAATCTTGACTCTATTATTTACTACATATGACTTTGAGCAAATCTATTCATCTTTCTAGGTCTCATCTTTCTCCTTTGCAAAATGAAGTAGTGGGACTAGATAAATTTCTATGATCCTTTTAAGATAAAAACTATTAGATTTGTTTTTTTATTAATGGATTAATGAAAAAATGACAAGTAGATACGTAGGCTGTGATTTTCTAAGCTTAAGTATTATGCTTTAATGCCTGATAGGTTATAAACATTGTCATTTGGTGATTTGAGTCAGTAGTAGCAGGCCAACCACCCAGAAGAATCTATAAATTCACAATGTTATAATATAGTGGTAGAATTCTGGGGATAGCCAGCAGGGTACAGGTTAATATTCTGATCTTTTAAATTTTTTCATATTTAAATTTTTTTACTAATTAAGATGTAATGAAAAATTTTCATGCAAGTTTTCCTAAGTTATATGATCTAACTTTTCTCCCTCCCTCCCTCCCTTCCCTTCCCCCTCTCCATGCTAGCAGGCATTTCAATCTGGGTTATATATGTAATATCATGTAAAACATAATTTCCTTATCATTCCTTTTTGTGAGTAATCTTATAAAACTCAACCCCTCAATATAAACTCAAATAAACAATTGAAAAAATTGTATGCTTTCATCTGCATTCTGATCCTTTTCAGTTCTTTTCTCTGGAGATGGATAGCATTGTTGGCATAAATCCCTCAAATTTGTCCTGGATCATTGTATTGCCAATAATAGCTAAGTTTGTCATAGTTGATATTGATAATTCTGACCTTTATCTGAAAGTTCTTGCTCAATCTTCATGAAAAAATTCATCTTAAACAATAAAATTGATCAGTAGCTCTAACCATGAAGCAAATGTGAGCCTTCCTTTGCACCAAGTAAAGGAAAGTCTGTTCATTATACACTGATAAGAAGCAACTGCACCCACTCATGAGCATAATTACTATCACCATCAAACAGAAATGAGGCAAGCTGTCTTTATTTCATTATGCCAGTTGCTGTCATAATGAAAAACAGAATGAAATGTTTTATCTTCTAAAAGATTTTAGGTGGAAGGCTCTGGCTTTGCTTCCTGACCTTCTTCAGTACAATATAACTTTATAAGATATGGTAGTTTTCAAAAGGCCACTATCTCTGTGATAATTTTAGTCAAACTTCCTGAACAGCTTTTTAGGCAAGTGCTTCAGTAG
Organism: Gracilinanus agilis; assembly: GCF_016433145.1. Classification (NCBI taxonomy): domain Eukaryota; kingdom Metazoa; phylum Chordata; class Mammalia; order Didelphimorphia; family Didelphidae; genus Gracilinanus; species Gracilinanus agilis. Next base: position 371,165,822 of record NC_058130.1, read on the forward strand.
AGAAATGGATAATCTTCCAATTTGACAAAAGGATAAACTACAGATTAGTCACTGGCCCAGCATCACTGTGAATCAGTGTTCAAGATGAAACATACATATTAATTAGCTGCAAGCTGTTGGACTCCCCTGCTTCCATACATTAGAGATGATAAGAAAGTATGCAGAACTTATGAAAATAACCTTTACTGATGCATTCAGGGATCTTAATAATGGGTTTTTACTCTACCACATTTCCCCCCTTTTCTTTCCCTCTCTTCTAGGCACTTCCCTTGATAACAACTTTATTGTTGTTGTTCTTGGGTCGTTTGTGATGCTCCTATGGGTGCTTTCTTCAGCTTCTCACCAGGACTCGCTTCTGTTAGGTTTTCTTGTTACCAGCTGGTTACTGAAGTGTCAAAGAATCTTCTAAGAGAGGGAAGGGAGACTTAGACATGGAAAATAATAATAACAATAATAATAATAATAATAAAGAGGGATTTCCAGCTAGTGCTATTCTTTAGACTTAAGTTTGGGGGATTAAATATATTCTAAGAGGATATGGGCTTCAGGTCAATTATTGAAATTCATGGAATAAAATAGAAGAGCAAAAATGAACTATGGCAGTATATATCTCTTAAAATAAAGTCTACCCATTTGAGGCATATTATTTTATTTATCTATTTGGGATTCATTTTCGAGTATCTTTTAATTATCATTTCAGATGTTATCCTGGAATAATTATATCAACCAGGAAAATACCCTAAAACAATGCAGAGATTGTTTAGTAGAAGAAATGAAAACTATTGGATCTTATTGAAATCTATGAAAGAAATAGGTCATATGAATGGGTAATTAGGTTACCCAAATTGGGATTTGGCCAGAACTCCAGAGACTTTGCTTGCAGATGCCAATATTGCCACCTGTCCCCTATATACCACAGGTGTTCAGGGCTTCACTTCTATTTGTCTTCTCTACAATTGCTCTACCAGTAATAGTCCTTCACACTCCAATGCATAGTTATGAGTATTCACACATGGAAGAATAGCAGTGACTTTTAAAGGAAACAAGTCATTTCATTTTGAATGTGTTACTTTAAAATTATTGAACATCATTCATGGATGTTCAACCAAAATTAGGTTGTGCTAGCTTTTAATGTTAGTGGTTATCAGAGGAAAATCAGTCTTTCTATGAAAAAAAATAATGAAAATGGGGTAGGTTGGGGAAAATATGTATCTATTTATAAATATATATGTGTGTGGATAGATAGATATAGAGGATGATCTGGAGAAGTGGGTGAAGATGGAAATATACAGATGCAAGAGGCATAAAAAATAATAGCAAATAAAAATGGATGAGTTTCAGCATTTAAATAGTTAAACCCATGGTACAGAAAATTATGGTTATATACCATGACATCCCAAAGGGTTGGTAATAGTTAAGATTTTATTGTACTCCTAGTACTAAGCTTCATATACTTCATAGACTAAATATATTTTGGTGAGTTGGGTTGGGCATCTGATTCATAAATTATTTCTCCCATAGTAACACTTATTCTGAATTCTAAGCAAATGATTTATAATGCTCTTTTGAAAAATAATGCATTTATAAGTTAAGAACAGCCTATATTTGCATCAGCATTATGCGAGGGAGGAAATAAGAAAGATAGGAAGAAAGATTGAGATGGTTGCATATATTTTTACTGAACTTGCATTCATATGGAAGGAGTTGACCAATAAATTTATATTTTGAAAATCTCATCATACTTCATTTTCTATGTGCTATACTAGTCTACTTGTGTAGTTGAACTTTATACACAAAGAACTATGTATGAATGGCACCCTGATTTTCTTAATGTTCTGGTTATTGTCATTTTATTATTTATTAATTTTTATTAATTTTATTATTATTAAGCTTATAATGAATCATTTATTAAAAATTATTAATTTTATTATTATTAAGCTTATAATGAATCATTTATTAAAATGCTGACTTTCTTAAATCTACAACTAATGCACTTCTGTGGTTCAGTTGTTTCAGTCATATATGACAATTCATAACATCACTTGGGGTTTTCTTAACAAAAATATTGGAATTGTTTGCCATTTCCATCTCCAGACATATTTGTCATTTCCTTTTCTGATACATTTACCATTATCTAACTTCTCATTGTAGGCAAAGGAAATATTATATTCTGTTCATGTAAATTACAAGAGCTATATCTTGACTATGCACATGAAAGTAGAGATTTGACAATCATCTTGTGAATTTGACTATTTGTATTGAAATTTATTCTGCATGTTCCCTACCCAGTTGTATATATTTTTCCATCCCATAGATAAAAGCAACAACTATAAATGTGGTATTAAACAAAGGCTATGAATTAATATTAGCTTTTAAAATGCACATTTATAGATATCGGGTTTTAGAATTCATAATCAAAATACCTGATAAAGACTCAATTTAAATGAAAGGTTACTAGTAGAGATTCAGTTCAGAGCATTGACTATAAGAATTTCCATACACATTTGTCTGTAGCCCACCTGGGGTTTGAAACATTCCTCAGTATTGTCATTAGGATAGGTAAATTTTGGAAGATAGTATCCTTTTGTTAGTGACTTATTAGCCACAGAAATTCTTGTAAAGAGTAGATAGAAAAATCATTTTTTTTCATTTAAAGACATCTGGGCCTCAAAATAAAACTAATTCTCTAATGTAGACCTCAAAAATATATAATTCAAGTTAGAAAATGAATTTCTTAGGGTCCCTCTTAGACATAGCTTGAGGCACAGTCTAAAGCCATGGGAAGTGACATGTGTGTCACTGTGTCAGAGTCACTGTACCTCTATACTACATACAGTTAGGACTAAATGAGTTTAGTGGTGCAAGAACTAATTTGTCAAAAAAAAGTTAGCAGCTTCCAAAGACTAGCCCAGTTCCTGGCACAAATAATAAATGTTTACTGGTCAGTTAATTCTATTGATTGTCTAATTTTCTGTAATAGGAAATAAAGCTTTTCAAATGGACAATTTGACATCAATTTCTCATTTTATTTTTGCCATTTTATTTGTCATTGGTATGTATATCTTTGGTCTGAGAATACGATTCTTTAAAATTCTTTAAAAATGGAGTTACCTTATTTTAAGTGAAAAAATCATATTTATTTTACATTCAATGCACTATTATATAATGATTCAAACACACTGTACTTTACAAAGATCGTCTTAATTCATTCCCAAGGGCTTAGCTTTTTCCATCATGATTTTTTTTCTTTTTTTGAGATTCCATTAAGTTCTCCATGAATGTCAGGATATTGCTTTCCTTCCCAACACTAAGTGGAGTAGAAAAAAGGAAAGCACTCATGTACACACATGTGGCAGGTTTAAAACTGTATAAACTACATAGATCTTTTCCTTACAAATTTTTCCTAGAAAATAATTGACATTTGATCCATCTGGGGCCCTCCAGACTTCTGGCAAGACACATAACTCATTATCATGTTTCTTTACAGAAGAAAGATATGACATATCTTCCTCCCTCTACTGTGGAAGGTTAAATTGGATGTCTTCAAAATAATCGATTTTTAATAGTGCAGTCAATCAATTGCTCATCATTGTCAAAAGTGTATGATCTGGCTAGGCATCAGGGAACATATATTTATTTATTATTATTTCAATTATTTAATTCATGATTTTTTCTCTAGTATAAGCAATAGATGTCTTCTTTCAAACATGGATGATAACACAAATATTCTGTATCATATTACCTACTATTTTGGGGAGGGTAGGAGATTGGGAGGGAAAGAATATGAATTGCAAAATGGTGGAAAATATTATTAAATTGTATTTACATCTAAACTGGAAAATGTAAAATATTACAAAAACTAAATAAAAGCATTGTCATGATCACAAAAAAAATACCTTAACATATTTGTGAAGTAATGCAAAGTGAAGTGAGCAGTACCAGAAGAATATTGTACACAGTAACAGCAATAATGTACAATGATCAACTGTGAATGACAGAACTATTATTAGTAATGTAAGGATCCAAGACAACTCCAAGGGGCTCATGATAAAAAAGGTTATTTACTACTTTAGAAAGTACTTATGTAGGGGGCAGGTGGGTGGCTTAGTGGATTGAGAGCCTGGCCCAGAGGTGGGAGATCCTGGGTTCAAATACGACCTCAGACATATCCTAGTTTTGTGACCGTTGACAAGTCTTTTAACCCTCATTGCCTAACCTTTACCACTCTTCTGCCTGGTAACCAATTCAGAGTAAAACTGATGTCATCTGAATGCCAATTGAAGCATACCATTTTTCAATTTATTTCTTTGATGACATTTTTTCTTGCATAAATTATATGTCTTATTTTATAACTTGATGAACATTGAAATACATATTGTATGACAGCCTATATGTCATATTGTCTGCTCTCCAAAGAAGGGATGAGTGTTGTGAGAGAAAAAAATATGAATTTCAAAATGTCAGAAAATGATTATTAAATATATATGTATATGTATATATATACATATATATATATATACACACACATGCTGTTCTCTGTTCAAGCAAAAAATGGCTTAGTTCCTGAGAAATAAGACATTTATCAAAGAAAGAATATATTTTACCCTGGTTTTCATCTAATTATGACTGTCTTGGTTTTGTTTCTTCAAACTCTCTTTAAATTATTGTAATCAAAATGATATATTTTGCTTCCTGTGATCCTCTTTATCGCTTGCTTGGTCACAAACTTTTATCTACAGATCTGTTATTTTTCCATAATTAAATAATTTACTATCTAAATGGTTTAGCCTTTTGGATCTTATTTATTATATAATGTGAGATTCTGGTCTATGCTTAGTTTCTGCCAAACTGCTTTACAGTTTTCTCATAAATTTTCATCAAATTTTATAGAATTATTTACTTAACAATTTTTTTCAAATAATTCATATAGTTTTGAGATTAATTGTTCCTTAAATGTTTGGTCAAATTCATTTTTAAGTTGATCTAGTACTGGAAATTTTTTCTCAGGGGGTTCATTTATGACTTGTTCAATTTTTGTTTCAAAAAAGAGTTAAGTATTCTATTTCCCTTTTGTTATTATGGAAAATTTAGATTTCTGTAAATGTTCATCCATTTCATTTATATTGCTAGTTTTGTCAGCATATAATTGGATAAAAAACTAATATTAATTGCTTTGATGCCATCCTTATTGGTGGTGCATTTATTTTTTTTTTAATTTTGGTGGTGGTCATTTGTTTTTCTTCTTTTTAAAATCAAATTAAACAACAATTTATCTATTGTGGTTTGTTTTTTCATAGAACCAAATCCTCCTTTAATCAGTTCAATTATTTTACAAATCTCTCCTTTAATTATCAAATATTTTAATTTGTTCATTTTCTATTGTGGTTTTTTGTTCTTGTTGTTTATTTGTTTCCTGCCCAGTTAATTGATCTGATCTTTCTCTCTTTTATTGATGTGTGCATTTAGAGATTTAAATTTTCCTCTAAGTAGTGCGTTGGCTATGTCCCACAGATTTAGAAATGTTGTCTCTTTGTTGTCATTCACTTTATGAAATTATTGTTTCTTTTGCCTCTTTGACTGACTCATTCTTCAGGTTCAGATTATTTAGTTTCCAGTTAATTTTTTTTAAACCCTTGTACTTCGGTGTATTGTCTCATAGGTGGAAGATTGGTAAGGGTGGGCAATGGGGGTCAAGTGACTTGCCCAGGGTCACACAGCTGGGAAGTCGCTGAGGCCGGGTTTGAACCTAGGACCTCCTGTCTCTAGGCCTGACTCTCACTCCACTGAGCTACCCAGCTGCCCATCCAGTTAATTTTTAATCTATTCTTCCACAACCTTTTATCGAATTTAATTTTTATTGCATTACATATAGAAAAGTATTCATTTAATAGTTGTATTTTCCTGCAATTTGTGAGATTTTTATGTCTTAACACATAATCAGATTTTGGGAAGGTGATATGTGCAACTGAGAAAAAGGCAAACTCATTTCTATTTCTTTTGCTTCTTGTCAAATGTTTCCCAGAATCAATTCATGTTTGTCAGTGAATCTATCTGACTCGATCTTCTATTATAATCAATCCATTTATGAATTATCATGAAACTGACATTTTTATGGCTAGAATTAGTAATGGATACTGATCCAGGACTAGAAATAGATGTCTACTGTGTTCCTAATATTTCTCTGCCTAAACAGGAAAATTAAATACCTTATTGCTTGGGTAGGGAATTTCCACAGATCATAATAATTTTTTTTATTTCTCATTTTCTTAATTTCAGCAAGTGCCAGTCACACATTCTAGACAAGAAACTTAATGTTTCTAGTTGTTGTGGAAATGAAAAGGGTTATTAAGCATGTGTGAAAAGTGGATAGGATTAGATAAGAATAGAGTGAAGGTGAATGATAGCATTATCCTGAGAACACTCACAGTGATCTGAACAGTCAAGAAAACTTACAGGATAGAGTGGATTCTAAAAGTTTGAAAATTTTAACTGATAAATAGGTGTAATTTGTCACATAAATCTTAACTTTATCATGATCTTCATCACTATATAGGCTAGTAGATCACAGTATTTAGACCTTAGGACTTAGAATCAAGAGGATTTACTTTGAAATCCTTCTTCAGGCATTCTCTAGGTGTATGTTCCTGGGTAAATCACTTAATTTCTTGATGTTTCTATTTCCTTGTGTCTTAAAAAGTGATGGTATACAACATTATAGGGTTGTTGTGAACAACAAATGAATTCAAATATATAAGGAACTGCACAAACCTTAAAATAGTATACCAGGACAGCTAGGTACCTTAGTGGAAAAAAAGCCAGGCATAGAGACAGGAAGTCCTGCGATCAAATGTGACCTCCAACACTTCATAACAGTGTGACCCAGAGCAAGTCACTTAATCCCAATTGCCTATCCCTTACCTCTCTTTTACCTTTATGTTGATACTTAGTATTGAGTCTAAGATAGAAGGTTAAGGGTTTAAAAAAGCAAACAAACCCCCCCAAAATGGTAGCTGTGACCATGGTGGATATGTGAGAACTGATAGATAAAATTGTGTAGATAATTAACATGAATTATAAAAACAATAGAAAAGGAAAGGGGGAACAAAGGAGACATGGAGAGGGATAAAATAAAAACAAACATGTTTAAAAAAACACCCCATGGTAAAGAGAAGGTTTTTTTCTTACCTAGTCCATAACATGGAGCTTCCTATTTCTGGGTTCATTTCCCCTAACTCTACAGCTGAGAATAGTTCTACTCCATTCTTGTCTGTCTAAATATGTGGTACTCAGATATTTGTTGAAAAGATAAATAAAAAGGAGGAAATAAGTATGCAGCAGAGGAGGAGGAGGTTCTTCTCTCTTCCTGCAAGCCAGTCTATGCTCTCCTCATTTTCTTGCACTCATTCACTCTTAGGAGTGGTTAATTTACTACTGAAGTCATGTGTACTTGCTCTTCTGAGATTTCAGGATTCCATGTATAGCAAATTATTACATGTTCCAGAACTTTAATGACTTTCTCTTTCTGTCATTCTTTGACAGACTTTCAATTAAGATGCTACTTCTTTGCACTTTCATCTTAATGCATTAATACTTTTGTACAACAATTTGTATAATGAGTTTTATCTAAGTGATATAGTGCCTTCATATATTTTTTATTATTGTGCCTTTGAAAAAACAATTATTAGATTTCTGGTCATTTCATCTTTTTGTCATTGCTTTCCTCAAATATGTTTCATAGCTTTTTCTTTAAAGATATAAAAATCTTTGAGGACTAAATATCTAATAAATATTTTATTTCACAATAATTTACTATTATTACCTAATGAAAATTTCCTTTTTAGTATTATACTAATCATATAGCTTAAAAATGTTTCTTCAGGGATGACATAGATCTTGAGAATGTAATTGAATTGAAAGCTCATTAAGAATGAGTTTTATTGCTTCTTATGACATGCCAGATTCATATGGTAGGCTCTTTAAAGGGGTTGTACCTGAGTGCTTAATAGGGTAGCATTTCCATTCCAGGAATCATTGAATAATAAATAGTCAAAGGGGAAAAAAAGAGAACATAACTTTAAAGCTAGTTAAATAAGCAGTTCTTTCTCTCAGTCAACCTCACAATCAGTCTGTGCTTATGAGGAGAATTCTCAACATATTTGTTTATGACCTTTAATATTATTAATTATCTTGTGAGTTCAAAAGAAGTTGAAACAAGGCAGAAAGTTACATAATCTAATTCTTAGTCTTCTTTCTATAATGTTCACACATTTTTTCCTTAATAGATACATTATTTTGTCTATAGTCACTTGTGTTTCATTATTAGTATGGCCCTATCTTTGTCCAGTTCTCCTATCCTGAACTCCTATCACTATGATGATCTTTTCATTTTGGGGTACAAAAAAGGAGATTATTGTAAGCTCTTCTTTAGTCACTAAACTTTAAAAGATATCATTGCTTAAACCCAAATGCTTTAAAGGAGACTTTCTAAAAGTTATCAATATTTGAAAATACACTTTATTTCTTCTAATTGTTCATAAATTCATCAAAGGCAGAAATTCTTAGTATTATGCCCTCTATGTTAGCTAGGCAATTAAAAATTTTAATTATGTATTATACATAAATATTTTTATGCTGTTTGAAGTTTGCAAATTAGTTTAGATAAATCATCCCATTTGATGTAGCATCTATGGGATTTCATTATGGAGATAGGGAATTTTGAGCTGAGATGCTAAATGTCTTACCCAGGGTCATACAGATAATAAGTATCAGAGGTAGTATTTCCACCTAGGTCTTTCTGAATTCATTTCTATCACTCATTATACTGTTGTACCATTAATGATGAAAAATGATACAATTATTTTTGATTGAACTACAAAAAAATATTGATTGGAAATCTAATTTCTTACTTGAACTAAGTTATTTCCCAGCTTTAAATAAATTATGATCGTACCATTACCATATCTATTTATCTATCAATCTATCTAACTAATATTATCTGTAGTATATAGCTACACTTGGTAAACAGTTTGTTGGCACTGATTTTTCAAGTAAAGCTTTACACTGTGTTGTATATCTATGAAAAAAACCTTGAAGTATCTAAAACATATAATCAATCTCAAAAGATCAGAAAGGAGAGAATAGACAGATACAAGTTAAAAGAAATTTGAACATAAATATGAATTATATACACATGTTTAACATAGTTATATATTTTATATATAAATGCACATATATATAATTACAAAGATATATAGCCCATCTTAGGTTTGAGCCAACTGACTTAATATTTTACCTCCATTTTACCAAACATTCTACCAAGACATTATTTTGGGGAAAAAATTAGGACTATAAATATACTCATTATCATATATAAATTATAATTATTGTGATTATATAGGAAAGAATTGACTTGAATATTAATCTTATTCAGTCTAAAAATATACTGCTATTCAAGGAAAAGATATTTTTGTGAATAATTTTATGCAAATGATTAAACTTGGTTCTGTACATTGATAAAACATTTATAAGTCACACGTTATAAACTTTTATATCATTGTATTAATTTATTTTACACCTCAAATTGTATATTGTTCATGTTTTATTTGGGGAAGTTCAGAGATAGCTTAGATACAGTTTAGTGTCAATGAGTAAAAAAACTATCACAGTGAATAAGAAGCAGGATCTGAAAGATCTTGATAAGAATGATACAATTTCCCAATTTGTTGTTTCCCTTCTGATTTTGGCTAAATTGTTTTTGTTTGTACAAAAGCTTTTTAGTTTGATTTAATCAAAAATCATTTATTTTACATTTTGTAATTTTCTCTAACTCTTGCTTGGTTTTAAAATCTTTCCTTTCCCAGAGATCTGACAAGTAAACTATTCTATGTTCACTTAACTTGTTTATAGTTTCCCTCTTTATATTCAAATCATTCAACCATTCTGAATTTATCTTGGTATAGGGTGTGAGATGTTGATCTAAACCTAATCTCTCCCATATTGTTTTCCAAATTTCCCAACAGTTTTTGTCAAATAGTGGATTTTTGTCCCAAAAGTTGGGCTCTTTGGGTTTATCATACACTGTCTTGCTGATATCACTTATCCCAAGTCTATTCCACTGATCCTCCCTTCTGTCTCTTAGCCAGTACCATATCGTTTTGATGACCACTGCTTTATGGTACAGTTTTAAGTTACTCATTTCTAAAAACTGAACTCATCCTTTTTGACTAGAAACTTCTATTTTAAGCTTCCATATTCCACCATCATCCTTGAAGTTTCCAAGGTTTATAATCTCAGCCTAATCTTCAATTCCTCTTCTCTCCCACCCCAAATGTAGATTCAGGTTCCCAATTTTGCCCTGCCAAAACATGTTTAGAAATTAACTCCTTTTTTTCAACTCACGTTGCTACTACCACCTGAATTCCACTGTCAAGACTGCTATAAATCTTGGAAAAATTGGAAGCAAAGAAAAAACTTAAAAAAGAAAAAAAAAGAAAAAAAAAACTCTTGGAGATAAGGCACCACCAAAACCAGTGCCCAAGACTGTCGAAAACCAGAGAGTATAAGATGAGATGATAATATATCCTAATGATGAAGAGATTGCTTATGATGAAACAACAGATGATTTTGCTTCTCATTTGAATGGACAGACTTCTCCCAAGATTCTCACTATTACCACATCAGACAGACATCATTGGAGAACAGTGAGGTTCTTTCAAACAGCAGTCCACTGTTATACCTAACTCACATGGTTTTTTATCCAAGAGGACTAGCTCTGAAAAGAATTATCCCCCCTCCCCAGTGTATCACTAGAGATTTCACAAATTTGATTGTTATTAATGAAGATTGCAAAATACCAAATGGACTTGTTTTAAGTCATTTGCTTCCAGGTCCAACTGCTCATTTTACAATGAGCAGTGTTTGCCTTAGCAAGGAGATAAAGAAGAAAGGGAAAGAACCCACCCGACATTCACCTGAAATAATCCTGAGTAATTTTATAATGAGACTGGGACACTCCATTGGACATATGTTTGCTTCTCTCTTCTCCCATGATACTCAGTTTATTGGAAGGCAAGTTGCAACATTTCATACTCAGTGAGATTTCATCTTTTTCAGATTCCAGAGATATCTTCTTAAAAGGGAACAGAAAATGGGAATTCAAGAATTATGACCACATTTTACCTTAAAATAAAGATCTCTTCAAAAAGGAACCATTGATTCTAAATATGGAGAATAGGAATGGGTTCCTAATCCCCATGAAATGGACACAAAGAAAAAGAAATTACATTTATGAAGTACTGAGAAAGCAGAATTGGTTGTTACCTGACCAGAAATGTTTTGAATTTGCCACATAATTTTGACTGAATACTCTTATCTGAAGAAAGACACACTCACTTTTCAGCCATATATTTGTTAATGAAGATCCTTCTGTTGATTGATTATTCTTTGAATTAATCAGTTTATGTACAAAAAATGAATTTTGGGGTAAAAAAGATAAAGTTTGGTCATGCCATTCCTCTTCTCTATATGCTCTAGTGGTTCTCTATTTCTTCTGTGATCAAATAAAGTCTTTTGGAAACCTTGCCATTTTCAGCTTTTCCAATCTTATTTATGACACTGTACTCTGAAATATTCTCTTTTAACATTTACTTCCAAAAAACACACTATTTCCTTTTTTTTCTGTCTGTTCCCTGGGCCTAGAATGTTCTACCTCTTCATTTCACCTTTTTGTTTTTTTTTAAACCCTTGTACTTCGGTGTATTGTCTCATAGGTGGAAGATTGGTAAGGGTGGGCAATGGGGGTCAAGTGACTTGCCCAGGGTCACACAGCTGGGAAGTGGCTGAGGCCGGGTTTGAACCTAGGACCTCCTGTCTCTAGGCCTGACTCTCACTCCACTGAGCTACCCAGCTGCCCCCTTTATTTCACCTTTAAAGTCCTTGTATTTCTTTATGATTCCTCCCTTCATGTTCACTTTTTTCTAAGAGGCTTTTTCTCATTCTTTTATGTGTTCTTTTAAAGTCACTTTCTATCTACTCTGTAATATTTGTAAAATACTTGTACCCATATATTAATATGTCATCTCTCATTAGAATTTAAGTTCTGAAAGGAAGGATTGTTTTTGTCTATACTTTTTTTTATCCTTACCATTTAAGACTATACCTAGTTCATAATATTTTCTATTTCAGTATCATGGTTTTTTTTTTCAAAAGTGTTTTAATTGGGCAGCTGGGTAGCTCAGTGGAGTGAGAGTCAGGCCTAGAGACAGGAGGTCCTAGGTTCAAACCCGGCCTCAGCCACTTCCCAGCTGTGTGACCCTGGGCAAGTCACTTGACCCCCATTGCCCACCCTTACCACTCTTCCACCTATGAGACAATACACCGAAAGTCCAAGGTTTTAAAAAAAAGTGTATTAATTAGCTATCAAATGTCCAGATGAAGGCAAAAAGAATTATAAAGATGCTGTAATTTATACATATGTCTATTTAAGGAACTGAGGTAGCTTTATATAGGAAAGAAAAATCTAAGATAATGCAGTAGAGAGAGTGCTGGGCCTGGAGTCAGGAAAATTTGAGTTCAAATCTGGCCTCAGATACTTCCTAGCTGTGTGACCCTGGGCAAGTCACTTAATCCTCATTGCCTAGCTCTTGCCATTCTTCTGCCTTAGAATCAGTGTTGATTCTAAGACAGAAGGTAAGGGTTTAAAAAGAAAAAAAAACATTGATTTTTTTGTTCTTTTTTTCTACTTCGTCTTCAAGGATAAAAGTTGGAACAATAAGTAGCTTTAACAAAAGAAATAAATTTAGTTTTGATGCCAAGAAAAAGAAAAACAAATAAACAAGGAACTTCATAACAATTAGAGGAAAATAAAAAATTGAATGAGCTAATTATTCAAATTGAGAATTTCTTCTCCAAGAAGATCTCTAAGCAAAAATTGTGTAGCTATTTATAAACTGTGTTCTTGTGGGTATTCTTTTGGCAATGGGATCTAGTCTCTATAATTCCTTTTAACTCTGATACTCTGTGATCTATGGATTCCATCCTGAAAGACATGAAATATTGAGTAGTCTATTTACAGTGATCAAAAACAATAAAAGGAATTAACTACACATGCATAAAAGCCACAATCTGGAATCTGAAGAAAAAATAAGATATACTTAGGACTACACCCTTATTGACTTACTGTCAACTTTATATGTGTGAATAGCAGTTTTTAAATATCAAAGTCTACTGAAAGCAAAAAGAAATTTGTTTTTCCTACTGATGGCTAAAGCATAAAAAACTCTATTACCAGCAAATAGCTACTTCGTATCTAATCCTTCTTGGGGAAACTGAGTTACTAAAATAGAATGTACTCTTTAGAAGTAAAAACAAATTTTATTGGCAATTTCATTATTCCCAGTGCCCTGTTAACACGAATATTTTATATAATATTGATATGTTTGTTTTTTATCATATGATTTAAAAATGTGTTTTGTTATACTTTGCATTTACCTACCTACTTTGCCATAAACAAAGTAACAAGGTATCTTTGACAGTAATGGCTAGATCTTTTCTTCTTAGCAGTGTAAAAAACTCATGAAATAGTCTGTTTCTCACTGAAGATACCTCTTTACACTACCCATAGGATGTTTGAAAATGTTCTTCCTTTGCTTACTGACTTAAGCAAGGTACTAGAATGTGTGAATTAGGTTTTTTTTTCATTTTGAATGTTTGTTGTCAAAGATCTATTTGGAAAAAAATGTCCCAAGTGATAGAATTGGGTAATGAATGTGTGTTTTTAAATAATTAGACTGTTACTCAAAGATAATAGAAATTCAAACATTGACCACAATTCTAAAGCTTTCAAATTATTAATAGAAATTGTTTAAGCATGATATGAACACATCCACATTTAACTGGGGCTTCTTGTTCTTATGAATAAAGATAAAGGAAGAAGAGAACAAAATCTAGAGTACTTATTATTATAAACAAAAACAGAAACCATTTTACTTTTAAAATGAGTTTTATCATTTACTGTAAACTAAACAGAAAATATCATGCCATTATCTGTCTGATTTTGGACTGCTGTAGACATTTCCAGTCAGCGCAACTCTTCCCAAAAAGGAAAGGAAAACACATAACAGGTACTTTAAAAGTCAAGAGGATTAATGCAATGATTAAATAAAGACTTTTTCAGATGAACACAAACTGAAGCAAAATTAGGACTCTTTCTCTGTATTAATGAAGGTGGAGGGATTAGATTCCTAAAATCATGAATGTAGAGATAAAGCAAACAGGGAATGTTTTAACAGACAATTTGAATTATAAAACCAAGGCAATCTTTAAAGTGTTAGAAAAATTTTGGAATTATAAGATTATAAATTTAGAGGTGGAAGGAATTTGATAAATCATCTAATCCAAAACCCTCCTTTTACTGATAAGCAAACTGAACTCAGATACTAAATGATTTGTCCAAGAACACACAAGTAATTAGCTTCAGAAACATGAATAAAAGAGAGATAGTAAACCTTTCATGGAAGTTAGTAGACTTAAGAAATTTGTTTTCTCTGGAGATAAAACTGGTTTATTGTGAATTGGGATTAAAAGTCTTTTAGTAATTTCATTGGTGTTAGAACACAAATGAGGCAGTTGGGAAACTTTAGAGTCTTTGTAGGATAATACTTTGACATTTAGAAGTAGTATGTCCCATTTGATAGAGCAGTGACTTCAGAGTCAAGAAAATCTGTATTCAAGCCCCATCTCTGTATCTGACTAGCTAAGTGACCCATGGATAAGTTTATTCTCTCAGAAATCTTATTAAGATTATATGGTGCAGATCTGAAGAGAAAAGCCTGATATGCATTGGGAGATGAAGTGCATAACCAAATGTTCCCTTCTTCCAATGAAACCACAAGTCAAGTCAGAAAATGAAAATATGTTGACATTGATGTAATTGAGGGCAACAGTGGCCTTCAATAAATTTCCTTGAGGCCACTGTAGAAGAATAATGTTTGAATGAGTCATTGGCTTGACTTTTTGAATTCTTAGTTTTATATGTATGTGTATATATAATTAACATTATATGTTGCATAGCATATAATAATTTAATATGCACATGTATATATGTATGTATGTAACTGCAAAGTTCAACAGCATAGTATAGGAGGTAGACAGATAAACTTATAGTCAAGAAAACTGGTGTTCAATCCTACATCTGACAAATACTGGCTCTGAGACACTGAGGAAGTCACAACCTTGTCCTATTTGACAACTTTCTGAGATTAAGAGGTGCAGAAAAGGTGATAATCAATCCCATTTCATTACTCAAGAATTATCTATATCAATGAAACCACAGACCCAATTTATGAAGTTGTTTTATTGCCTTTAATATCTTTACTTAAATGCTTGGCCCAGCAGGTGTAAATCTTTCTCACATCACAAGTTATAATCATTGGTACAAAACCTCATTGACAATTCTTCTCAAAAGTAATATCTTCATCAGAAGGATCATGGCAATACCATCAAGTTGGTAGGAGAAAGGCAAAATAAATCCCAGAAAGATTATACCTGGCCCAAAGTCATAAAAAAAATTCTTCCCCACTATCAGTACAGAATTGCAATGATTTGGAAGTGATAAGAATTTGACTCTTTAAAGAACATCAATCATGCCAAAAAAATACACTATCTGATTTTCATGTTATTCATTTGGATTCAAAAAATATATAAATTTTTTACAAATGCTTAAAGTTAAGTTGTTCATAAAGGATTCATGGGATGTGTCTTATGATAGCATGAATTATACACAGCATTTTAATAAGTATTCCCTGTATAATTGGGGGCATAATGAATAAAGATTGCTTATTTAAAACAATAATTTAAAAAACCCTTACCTTAACTTAATGTATATTGGTCCCAAGGCAGAAGAGTGGTAAGGTAAAGGAAATAGCGGGTAAGTGACTTGCCAAGTGTCACATGGCTAGGAAGTTTCTGAAGCCAGATTTGAAGTTAGGACCTCTCCCATCTATACACCTGACTCTCAATCCATTGAGACACCTAGATACCCTGAGGACTGCTTATTTTGTTGGTCAAGTGCTAAACCTTCCTGCTTAATACAACTCTTTATAATATGTCATTTGAATTTAATTTAAGCAACATGTTATTGTCTTCTGCAAGTTTGGTAAAATATAGCATACATTTCTCTTTAGCTAAAATCACATTTTTGATTGCATAAAAATTGATTCCTTTACTATTAATCCTATTTTCATTTAATTGATTTTGTCCTGTAACACCCAGGTCATGATTTATTCTCTCTAATTTAGCGCAAAAAATCAGCTGGCCTGAAATGAGTTGTTTAAAAATCCAGTTCTCTTGCTTATCACTATTCTATTTTTGCCTCAAGGAAATATACTATCCTTGGGAGATGGGGTTGAACACCAGGGAGTCTAGTCTAATATCATAACACCACCAAGCTATACTTTAAGGATCCTTTCCAAGTTTTTAAAGTTTGCTCTCCAAAGAAGTCTGGCCCACTGTTATTTAGCATTGTGGATGGATTCAAACAACAAACTTTTCATAGTGATAGGAGGTTGGGGGTTGGGGGGGGGGGAGAACTGTTGCTAGCTCCTTATTTCCAAAATCCAACCAACCATATTGTTTCCCATGCCTTAGCTATATAATGAATTTTTTGTGTTTAAATCTATAGTGTCATCTACTCTGCCCTATTCTTTGTTCTAACCTTATAAAAATGAAGTAAGTCCTCATCTTAGGGTCTTTGATATGATTCAAGGCAAGTCAATGACCCCTTATTAATAAATTCCTATCTTGTTAATAAACTATTATCTTGATCAGAAAAAAATGTGCCTCAGTCACTCTTGGTCAAATTTCATTGGAAAAGCTGTAATGTGGAGGAAAAAAACAAACAAACACACATGTTATTTCTCAGATCCCATCTTCAATTTGAGTATGATCTTCCCAGGATTTCAGTCATCTAAATAACAATTATCCGACTGTGTATGTGTGTGTGTGTTTCCCCCTCATAAGCATTTATGTTGTTCATCACTGCTTTGTTACCTTTCACCTAAATTATCCCTTTAAGTAATTAGTATTCTTGCATAGTCTTTTATTTTTTTGAATTCTTGTAGATTTAAACTACTTACTGAAAGTAAACTCTTAGTGCTCAAAAGTGAATGTGAAATAAACAAATCATCTTTTGAACATTAAAAAACAATTTAAAATATGTATTTCTGAAGAGAATGTTTCTATTTTAATGTACTTTATAAATTTTCTTAGTTTATTTATTAATATACCAAATGAATATTGGTCTGTTAAGGAGTTCTATTCAAAAAGTTGATTCAAATACTTGTGCATTCAAATTTTCAGCTGTTATTTCATGTCTTAAGAGGAAAAACTAATAATGTGTGTGCAACATGCATCTAGGCAATACCTGTGCATACCTTTGTGCACATACGTGTATACACAGATAATTTTTTTCAAAGTGGAATACAAGTGATTCCTAGTAAGTCTTCTTAATACCTGTCTACTTTTTAAAGTAATAATCAGTAATTAAAAAAAGTCACTTCAGCATATTTTATATGAGAAAATCTGTTTATTGATGAGAGTAGGAAGCTATTTTTGAAACTCTAAATGTTGATTATCTAAATATGGGCTGAAAGTATTTATTTTAGTAAGACCCATTTAAATTAAATAGAACCATTTCTGGCAGTAACTTCAAGTAAGTACATATCATAGTGTGTCTATCTATCTATCTATCTATCTATCTATCTATCTATCTATCTATCTATCTATCTATCTCTGCCTGTCTGCCTGTCTGCCTGACAACCTGTTTATCATACACACACACACGCACACATACATACACACACACACACACACACACACACACACACACACACACATATATATATAATTTCACTTTCTTATATAATGGCATTAAAACATTTTCTTATATTAAAATTAATTCATTATTTAGCTGAATCACATGATAAGTGTATTTTTAAAATGAAATGTAACAAATATGATTGTGAATTGATTTTTTTCTAGAATTCTTGAGTCTCACTCTTTATAAGTTAGATGCTCAAAGTTTCTTATCTATTTTAGGACAATGGTGTGAAATTAAGGAATGAAGATGTGGGCAAAATAGTTAATCTATGCCCCTAAATGTAGCACTTACACCCAGAGAATTGATAATGAAGAAAGCTGCTTTGATGCTTTTAGGCAAAGTATGTGCCTGGAATTACTTCACTGGTTTTTAAGAATATCTAGTTGTGACTTTCTCTAGGTTTATATACCTCTGGGAGAACACAAAGCCCAATTTTACCAACCAAAATGAACACAGACATTTTCTGTTAGGGTGTTTTTAAATGTTGAAGGTGAAGAAGGATTAGATAGGTGATTATTCTTTCTATTGTATTTTTTTTTAAATAAGGGTCAAGTTTTGGTTATAGAGAGGCATAATGGTTTGATTGAAAGAACCCTTCTAGTGAGAAGACTTAGTGTCTACCATTTTTTGCTCCTGTGAGTTTGTGGAAGTGATTTAACTTTATTTGGCCTACTTTTCTTCATCAGCAAAAATTAAGAATTTGCATTAGATAATACCAAAGGTCCCATACAACTCTAAAATTTTAAGGTCCTAGAAACAAGTTTGTTTTGAAGAGTGTATAGATTTGTATTAAATGCTATTTTATGATAATCACAATCTCTGATCACAAGTCCTACCATAGAAGAAGATGGAATGTGAGACAGGAAATAATATTATTAGCTTACAGAATTCTGAGAAAACAAGAATATGTTTCAGGATCTTTATGGAGATTTTAATCCAATAGAAAATGAAGGAAATAGCCAAAGATTAAAAAAAAAACAATTGGGAATTTTACTTTCATTAGATGTCAATTGAGACTCAGATATTATAAGGGATTTGCCCAAAGGCATATAGTGGTAAAGCAAAGGTCATGATTTAAACAGCAATACAATGCCCTGTAGTAGGAATTATATGGAATTGGAAATTTAAAATTTTGTGACTGAATAGTTGCTCTGATGCTTACAACCTATTTAATGCGGGAAAATTAATTTCACCTTTGTGGAAGGCATTCCTGAAAATTAAAATGAAGAGGGTGGTCTAGAATGGATCGAGTGCAACACTTTCAATTAGGAAATTGAGTTTATTTCCTACCTCTGTCGTTTATTAGCTGAGTGACCCTGAATTAATTACCGATTAAAAAAGGGATAATGATAACTATAGCACTCGCCTCACAGGTGACTGTGAGGCTCAAGCATAGCTTTAAAGTATGATATGTTTGCAAGCTATTTTGTTGTTGTTTTCATCAATACATTTTCAGTTCTAAAACGTTTGATCTTCTTCCTACACACCAAAGCATCTATAAACTCATCATTGTGAATATTCCCTCCAGAAATGCAAATTGATCTCATTCATATCCAGCCATTCTCTGAAAAATGCCTGTACCTTCCATAGGTTCGACACAGGTGGTCCATAAAATGTTCTTCAGGTTTGGGTAAGTTTCTTTGTCATTACAATAACACCGATGGACATATGTAATGCACATCAGTTATCCCTCTCTTTCTTTATAACCAGGTATATTTTAAAGATTATGTAGCTCTTTAAGTAAATAATTTTTCCCTTTTTAATACTTCCTTTTTAGTAATAGGTTAGAGTCTATCATGCGTATTTCCATAACTCTTTGAACTGTACTTAGTTTCAATTATTCAGACTATGGTTAAGAGTTTAAGCTATAAAATAGCCTCAGGAATATATGTATATTAAAACATACTCCTTTATTATAGGCATAAGCTTGGAGTCATTAAAAATACTTTGAAATTTCTTGTCATTGTTCAGTCTTTCAATTTATCAGGGTAAATTCTCATTTTCCTCTATCATCTGGGTCCTCTCTTCTTTTATGTACTGTGCCCATAAGCAATTTGATTCATCAAAAATACATTGCTTCACCTTTTTTTGGGGGTGGGGGTTATGCCCTTTAGTTCAAGATATTGCAGGACTTTGTATCACTTGGTATGCTTAAGAAAGTACATTTCTTAATGGAACCTCTGTTGTTGTTTCAACCTAATAGATTAATTTATCTTTCTAACTTTGAATATTCTTTATAGATTGTGATATTTTTCATCACTTATTCTTTCCTTGGTATATATATTTATCTTTGTGTTTCTGCTCTTTAGAATGTTTGCAAGTGAAATAATCCACTTCCCTTTCCCTATATTATGCTTTCATTTTATCTAATATACTTTTACAATTCATGAAATAGATAAATTTGTAGGTTATATATCAGAGTAACATTTTGAGCTACTTTACTTTAAGAATACATAATTCATTCCCTTCCATTGTTTCTGATGGGTGCAAAATAGTCCTGTGTTATTCAAAGTTCTCATATTTTACATCAGAACGTCTATCTCCTGGTTGTTTGTAGATTTTAGTTTCTCCTCCAAATTGTGATTTTTAAGAACTTCATATATTTGAGTTTGAAGCATAATAAAGAATTTTGGAGACAATCTGAATTCTTTTGCTTGACACTTTATTTTTTGTATTCAGAAATTGGAAGAGTTCTCTCCAATTATTTTTTCCAGTTCTTTTTTACTTTATCATATTCTTGTGGGAGGCCCAAGATCATTGGTATCTTTATACAATTTGCATTTGATATCACTGTTTTGCTTGTTTAAAGATCATGTTTTATTTGAACATTATTCCATTTTTAATCTTTTTTATATTTTTTATTTCAGATATTTTTGTCTCCAATCAATTGTTTTCTCTTTCAGTTCTTTGGGGAAAACTTCTTAATTTTTTTTTTGCTAGATAGCCTATGAATTCTGCCATTTATTCCCAATTACTCTTAAGATTATTTTTTCTCTCTTAAATTGTTTTATAATATTCTGCTATAGTTCCAAACTATTCTGAGATTCCATAGGGTTCTATGTTTCTATTTTATTAGTACAATTTCTTTTGTCTTGCTATGTTTATTTGGATCTATTCTAAATTTTTAGAGACTTTTTATGCTCATCTTCCCTTTTAATTTTATCTTTCCTTTTGATTTATCTGCTGGTGCTATAGGTTTTTTTTTTAATTTTAAACCCTTAACTTCTTTGTATTGACTTATAGGTAGAAGAGTGGTAAGGGTAGGCAATGGGGGTCAAGTGACTTGCCCAGGGTCACACAGCTGGGAAGTGTCTGAGGCCGGATTTGAACCTAGGACCTCCTGTCTTTAGGCCTGGCTCTCAATCCACTGAGCTACCCAGCTGCCCCCATTGTGCTATAGGTTTTTAATTCATTTTTTTCCTCCTGAGATCTTTGATGTTGCTAGTGTTTTATTTTACCTTTCCTTCCTTATGGTACCTTGTAGCCCACTTTGCTTCATGTATTTACCATGCTTCACCTTTAATAATTTTCTTTAGTAGGTCAGTATGGAGTTGGTGTAATTTCATGATATATCGTTCCCCATTCATTCTTAACTTTTTAGTTTTGTTTTTATCATTAACCTGAGAAATTGGTGGTCATAATCATCAACAGATGATTTATAAATTAATTCAATAGCAGTAATGAACCATTCCCTATTCAGTAAAATATATATATATTCCATTTAAAATATAATTATTAGCTAATGTACTCCATGTCTATCACCTCCTGATTTTCTTCTCAGAGAATGTCTTCAAAATGAATGGGCATAAGTCTTTTATATTGTCTACAACAGAAGTGTCAACCCTGCCAAATATTAAGTGAGTCAAAATCAGACTAAAATGCAGTTAGGACATGTTTAACAAGATAAATAATATTCAGCAATATAAATAATTCTAATTTCTCATTTTTAAAGTCAATATGCACCCCAACAGGAATCTGTTTCAATTTGAGTATGATATCATGGGTCTATATGTCTTTAGCTTCTTGAAAGCATTTTTCCTGATTTACATTTCTATTATAGTTCTACTGTTTCATCTATTTCCACATTTGCATTGAAGTCACTTAACATTAAATTTATCTGGATTTAATTTGTAGGGTCTAAATGAATTCTTCCTGTTATTTATATGCCACTTAATCCTCTACAAGTGATGGTGGCACCAAAGCTGTAGTAATTTTCATAATAGTCTTTTTTTGCAAATATTCATATGAACACTACAGTATGAAATTAGGAAACATCTCATTAAACATTGTTGCCCAGGGATGCACAATAAAATTAACTACATTTACTCTTTAGTCTTCCTCAAGGAGAACTTGTGAGCCAGCCTCCCTGCAACTTCCTTTTTGTTTCTGATTGTGTCAATGGCAAGAATGTGTAGGTGTTTAGTTTCCTGTTCCTTCGGTAATATGACCCCTTCTTTGGTCATTGGATAAGGATCTGATATTTTGGATGCCCAGTAGATGATTTAATTTTTGAAGAAAATTAAAATTTGATTCTTCTTAGAACTTTTTTCCACTTTTTCTGACATACAGTAACTATTGCTACAGAAACCCACGATGCTACCCAGGATACAAGGTCTCAAATAAATCAATCGTGTCTAATTCAAACAAACAGATTCTTGTGTTTTTCATATTGACTTTAAAAATGACAAGTTTATATGAGCTACGTTGTATTTTATATTTTTATTTATTTTGTTAAGCATTTCCAGGTTATAGTTTAATCTTAAATCTTATTTGGACTCAGGAGTTCTAGGGGGTCTTATAGCCAACTGCTAGTTTGACTTATGCCTCTTTTATAGACCGTACAAAAGTCTCATGCTCATTCATTATGAAAATTTGAGAAGATAATCAAGATGTTCTAGATAGAGAAAACAATAACTAATATTTACGTACATACAAACATATTCATATTTATTTATTTAAAACCTACATCTTCTGAATTCATATCTCTTGGTCTTCTGACTTCAGCACTCTGATTTTCAGTGTCAATCAGACAGATCACTTACACAGTGATTCTCTGGGCCTTGAGTGAATAATTTACTCGTACATAAAATATTTAAGTGTATGTTTAGAATGATTACAGAATTTTCCAGAAAGTGGATCAAGGAGGGGGAAAGCATAAATAAATATTCCCAGAATAACCAAAACAAGCAACATATTCTTAAACATTATGTAACAGTTAGGGAGTGCCTTTCTTCCCAAGAACTTAAAAAATTCATTTACGCATTTTTCATTTGCAAGGTTCTTCTTCTAGGAGCTTTTAGTGAGGGTGAATGAGCAACTGCTCTTTGACTGCTTTGGCTCATATATATTTTTCTTAGATGTCAGTGATAGATAGTGATAGAATTAAAATATGGTTTTGAGATGATGTTATTATCTAAAACATATTTTAAATCATATGGGGATTGAGGTTGACATAACAGCAATGAAGTGGAGACACTCTTATTAATATATTGTGGTATGTCCTAGTTGCTTTGTTTTATTTTATGGTTTTGGTTTTTAGTATTCATAGTTGCACTTATCAAAAAAATCATATTGTGGGTCCTGATAACCCATTTTACTCCTTATACTCTATAGTTCAAATAGTCCAGTCAATTTCAAATGAACTCCATGGATATCCTTTATTTATTTTTTTAAAATTTTTAAATATTTTTCTACATTTACATGATTCATTTTCTTTTCTTTCCCCCTCCCAAGCCAACAAGCAATTCCACAGTGTCACTTGATACCTAATATGATACTATATGTATATATATATATACATATATATAT
>NC_058130.1:371198700-371222026 GCF_016433145.1 Gracilinanus agilis
ATTTCTTTTTAGCTGGCTTCAGAGCTATAGATGTTGTGTGTGGAGGGGGTGGGGGTGGGGTGGTTGCTCTGCCCGTGATTTCGTGAGGGCTGTTTCACCCCTTTATAGCATGGAAATGCCTCGCTTCCACGTACCTTCCACGCTGTGCCCTGTTGTGGGGGTTCCTCTGTTCGTCTGGACTTGTTTTTATGTCCCCTTGAGGAGTTTTGTGTGTTTTGGTCAGGAGAGGTTAAGAGCTGCTTCTTACTCTGCCGCCATCTTAACCCGTACTCCCTCGGAAGATATCTCTTTATTTTTTTAATCAATTATTTTTTTATCCATTAAACATTGATTCTGTCCATGACTTATTACTTGTAATAAGCCTCTATCCTTTTCTGTTTTCATGGTTAATTTCATTTAAACCTTTTTTTTTTTCAAAAACTCAAAATCAAACATGTAACCACCTTATTTCCACAATATTTGTTTCCAATGATCTTTCAGATTATTTAAAAAAATAACAATTAAAGTTCTTCCTGATCATAAAAATTGGTTAATATTTGTTAGAACAGAAATTCCAAGTATGAATACCTCATTTTGAAACTTTTAAAAATTCCAGTAAGGATTTTTAGAGATATTTTCATCTTTCCATTTGTTTAGAGGAATTGCAAATACATATATATTAAAAATATATTGTTTCATAGAGGTTTAGCATATAGAATATTATTTGATACCTTTGATGTATAGTAATTTATATACACACATGTTTGCCTTTATATTTATATATGTATATTATATCTGTGCATATATATATATATATATATATATATATATATACACATTACTTCAAATCTTTATTTTACTTAATATGAGAATAAGATTGAAACTGACTAGATAACAAAAGTTATAGAATATTGATCATTGTGACTTCCCAAATCAAACTCTATGTCTTAGGAAATGCTCAATTTTTCTGAGACTATAGTGAGACTTTCTGTTTAAAAAACAAACTCCAAAATGCTTTAGTTTTTAACCATAAAAGCAAAAACTGTTGAGACATTAGAATTTCCCTAACTATTCTTACTTGAAGTGAAAACATTTTATTATGAACTTATTAAAAACAAATATTTCTATATACACAAAAATAACAAAATGAATAACCTTTGAATTATTCATATATAATGTTTTAAATATATGTGTTAAATATTTATGTATATGTGTATGTGTTTATAGGTGTGTATATATTTATACATATACATATATAAACAAATGAGTATTTCTATACATTAAAAATTTTATTAATGATCTTTTTTTGGATATTATCATTATTTTTTTCTCATGATATGACAGAAACAGGTTTTCTGCTACCAATTATAATAATGCATTTTAATCTATACGTTTATCATAATGCAAGTCTGTATACAAAACACAATAATGTAGATGTAGCCACTGATGCTGAATTCATTCAGTAAATGTGACAGTGATCAGTGAGCTTGAATGATTGCTTGAGGCCCAAATAATAGCGCTAGTAACCTTGTGAACTTTTCCTCTAAAGAGCTTGTCAAAAACACTAAATTCAGATCAGTTCAGGCTTGCCAACTTCAATAAAAAATGTACAGGAATGTTTCCAAAATTTATAGCGTCCTTACGTGCATCTTGGCACACCCAGGGTGTCAATTATAAGATTAACCTATTTGCATAAATCAATGGGGATCAGTAGTTATGAAACCAGAGAGAGGAGTACTGAACTGACTGTACCTACTGCCAATGAAGATACTGATTTTGGGTCATCTTACATTGCTGCTCTTAAAAGGACAAAAGAAATCATCCTCTTATGGGAATGATATTTCCACATTCACACATATGTGGATATTTTTGAAAGAAAAATATCCATTCAGAACTTAGCAACAAGATTTCTTCATGTAATAACTTCTGATTAGCTCACAACTGTAGATAAATTGAGTAAAGAGAACTAAAAATTATTCCAAGATTTTTACTAAAATTGCTGTGTGTAATAAAAGTTAATATTCTCCACTTTACTTTAAGCACTCATTATACAAGCTAGTTATAATATACTGATAACTAAATTTCTGAAAGAAATGAATAGATTTGTCTTCATTTCAGTGAGTTTTGGTGGAAAAATAAATTCCTCTTCAAATAATTATGATTTTAAAATATTTAAGCCATTTAAAACTAATCAGTATACTGAACAAATCTTGGTAGGCTATCCAATTTGACTTAGTCCTGGGACCTCTTTTTTTTAAATTATTGTTTGAATGTTGGATTCCTGATATCTTTGTCAATTTCTCCCTGGTTTCAGAGACAGACCATAGATCATCCCTTTCTCCAGTACCTTAACCTTCTAATTCATAAATGGTTCCATTTTTATTCTGTTGAAAAAGAAATAGGAAGCATCTTGTCTTAATTTTCAATGAATTGACATTCATGTTAATAGGGAATTCATTCATTAGGAAATAACCTTAAAGCACAGTTTAGTAGAGTGGTGAAGTTTCTGTGTTATGAATCTGACTTTTGGGGGTATATAGTAAGGGATAAGTATTTGTAGGGGAATTGTTGCTGAAATAAATGGTCAATAATCAGTATATATTTTAGGATGAGTAGATTGAGTTTAAATCTGGCTTCAGACACTAACTCACTGTCTTACCTTGGGAAATTCACTTAATCTCTGTTTGCTTATCTACTTAAGAGAGCTTAAAAATAGCACCTGCTTCCTAGGGTTATGGAAACTGAACTCCATATAAAATTTTTTATTATTTTAACGAAGTTTTATCATTATTTTTTCTTTTTACATAGCTTAAATTTCTACCTTTATCTTTCTCCTTACTTAGTCATACAGGACTATCCAATATATCAAAGAATATTTCAAAAGAAAAAATGAAAGATGAGAGTTTTTATTAAATCAGCAAAACTGATCTTTGCATCAAAAAAGTCTGAAAATATATGTAGTGTTTAACATCCATGGACCTTCTGTCCCTGCAAACAAATATGGAGGAATGCCATATCATATTTCCTCTATTGTTCTCAGAAAATCAATTTACTATAAGGAAAACTCAAGATATATAAAAGATGTCATAATTATTACTACAAATTACTAGAGAGGTCAGCAGATTCAAACTTACAGCCTGATAAGGAAGATAATCATGTTTCCCTTTTCTATATGTTGCATTTACTCTTTTAGTCAATTAGGAAAACATTATTTTATTAAGTATTATTATTAATATTTACAGATGGCAGGTAATTGGTACAGTGGATAGAAAATTGTCCAGAAGTCAAGAAGATTTGAATTTAAATTTGGCTTCAGACACTTACTAGTTATATCATCCTGGGCGATCACTTAACCCTCAGTTTCTTCATCTATAAAATGAACTGGAGAAGGAAATGCAAATCATTCCAGGCTTTTTGCCTAGAAAACCCCCTGAGGAGTCATGAAGAGCCAGAGATATATGAAAAAATGATTAAAGAATGAAAACAACAATAATTTTTTAATTCATGTTTTTCTCAGCCACCCAAATATAGTGTCCACTGATGCAGTCAAGATATATGAAAAATAATTGACTGCCAACTTTTTTACCTTTTGCGTGTTTTTATTCTGCAACTATGATTTCATCTGTATAAGGAAAGTGCTAAGAAACCAATCCTACAAATAAAATAAGAAACAATTGTGCATTTTATAGTTATGAATATTTTGTAGTTCTTAAGGCACTGGGCATTGTGAGACCAAGCTATTGCCTTTCATTCATAAAAGCAATTAATTACTGTTAACAGGTCTAAGAAGACAGCTCACTGGACAATGGTTTATGAGGGAAAAAGAACTGGGGTTTTAAAGTGGCTTCAAGCTTAAAAAAAGCCAGTAGTGTGAAATGACTGATAACCTGATATGATCTTAAGATAGCTTCATAGAAATATTATGACCAGATGAAAGGAGTTGAAAGAACTCCTCCCTCTATATATTATGTGTTCATAAGTCCATATCTAAAGTATGGGTAACAATGATAATAATAACATTTTAACAAGTCCATTGATGCATTCTAGTGTAGCTCTGATGGTAAGAAATTTGGAAACCATGTTAGAAGGCTGTTTGAATAATCTAAGACTCTTGTTTTAGAAAATACCAAGAGAAAGTAGGACATAGTGGCAACCGTCTGATATTTGAATGGCTATTGTTTGAGGAAAATTGATTTATTCTGTTCTGCTAAGGAAGGAAGAACTAGAACCAGTGAGTGGAAGACATGAGATAGGACTGGTCGGTTTAACATAAAGGAGAACTTTGTAGGACTTTTAAGTGCCCAACAATGAAAAATATGGTCTTCTGAAGTAGTAAGTTCCCTGACACTGAAACAAGGAGAGGAATTAAAAATGTTGGGGAATACACAGATGACAATCATAACTCTGAATGTGAATGGGATGAACTAACCCTTAAAATGGAAGCAAATAGCAGAGTGGATTAAAGACCAAAATCCTACCATATGTTGTCTACAATAAAACAAACATGAGGCTGATAGACACGCATAGGTCAAAAGTAAAAGGCTAGAGCAAAATCATTGGACTTCAACTGAGACAAAGAAGGTAGGAGTTGCAATCATGATATCTGACAAAGCCAAAGTTAAAATTGATCTGATTAAAAGAGATAGGGAAGGTAATTACATCCTGATAAAAGGTAGTATAGACAATGAGGAAATATCAATAATCAGCATGTATGCATCAATTGGTAAAGTATCCAATTTTTAAAGAAGAAATTGGTGGAGCTCAGGAAGGAAGTGCCCTTTAGGGATAACCTACCTGCCTTCCACCCCAACTGGAGTGCATGCCATTTTCCAAACATTTCCCATGATTCTTAACTTCTGTACTGTTTTTATATCAGAAACAATGTATAATGCATCATAAAAAGTGTTAGATTAGGAGTCAATAGAGATCTTCCTTTGAAATCTTATTCATAAAGCTTACTACCTATGTATCTGAAGGCAAATCACTTAAGTAAGTTGATCTTCATAGTTCTCACATATGAAGGACAATGAGACAACTTAAAAATTTTTTGAGAGTTACACATGCCATTTTTCCATATACAAGTAATTTGATATTATTAAAGCCCTTAAAGAAGCAAATTAAAAGAAAATTTTTTTTCTTTCCTCTCTCTTTCTTATTTACCTTTCCATGTGTCTCTTTATTTTTGTGGTTGGATAACAAACTTTACTCTTAGTTCTGGTCTTTTCTTTACAAATATTTGGAAATCTTCTATTTTGTTGAATGCCCATACTTTCCCATGAAATTATATAGTCAGTTTTGATGGGTAGGTGATCCTTGGTTGTAGACCTAATTCTCTTACCTTTCTGAATATCATATTCCAAGCTTTGCTTTCTTTTAGTGTGAAGGCTGCCTGATCCTGTGTAATCTTGATTGGTGCTCCTTGATATCTATATCTGAATTGTGTCTTTCTGGCTTCTTGTAGAATTTTCTCCTTAGCTTGGAAGCTTTTGAATTAAGGATTTAGTGTAGAGGGTGGTCTATGGATTCTTTCAATGTCTTTTTTGCCCTCTCATTGAAGAGCATCAGGGCAATTTTCTTGGATAATTTCTTATAGCATGATATCTAGGTTCCTGTTATTTTCTGGGTTTTCCAACAGACCAGTGATTCTCAAATTTTCTCTTATATACCTGTTTTCAAGGTCATTATTTTTCTCAGTGTGATATTTCATGTTTCCTTTTATTTGTCAGTCTTTTGACTTTGCTTAATTAATTCTTGATGTCTCATGAGACATCCACTTGCTCAATTCTGGTCTTTAAAGACTGATTTTCTGCCATAATCTTTTGATTTTCCTTTTCTGTTTTCTGTCCTGCTTTTCATGGCTTCTGGCAGGTCATTTCTAGTCTTCAATTTTCTTATTATTTCATTTGATTTCTGGACCTAAATTTCCAAGTGTGAAATTTTGTCTTTTAAAATGTTATTTTTTTTCTTTTTGAACTATTTCCCACTTTTCTTGCCAAATCTCTTCCACCTTTCTCATGATCTCAGATTTGAACTCTTCCAGACTTTGTGACCAATTTCCATTTTGGGGAGGGAAGTTTGGATGTGTTTATTTGTTTGTCCTCCTCTGCTGTCCCCTCTATGTTCTTGATATTTTTCCTCTGTAAAAATTATCCAGGTTTAGTGCCTTTTTCTTGTTCTTTCTGGGGGTTATTTCATGGGTATTGCTTGCCATCACTATGCTGATTTTCCTTCTCAGCCAGAAGTATGAGGGAGGAGGGCAGGCTCTTTGTGTATGGAACTACAGAGCAGTTTTTACCTGAGGCTTCTTTTTTGAGTAGTTTCTGTGCTTCTTCTGTCTGCTGCCCCATTCCTCTCTATCTCCACACCTGAGGTCTGTGCCCTTTAGCCTCCTGGGGTCTCAGGTCTAGTTGCTTTCAGGGGTAGGTCCCTGGTGCTCTTAGTCAGCTGCCAAGACCCTAAATATTGCTGCATGCTCGCTGTAATTCTGGCACGCTGCTCTGACTCTGGAACTGTAGGTTGGTTGGGGGAGGGTTGATCAGCTTGTGATTTGGTGGAAGCTATTTCACCTCTTTATAGCATAGAAATGCCCAAATCCCACATACCTGTGATGCTGTGCCCTATTGTGGAGTCTCTTCATTCATCTGAATTTGGCTTTTTTGTCCTTTTGTGGTGTCATGTATTGGTTGGTGGTAAGGAGGGTAAGCTTCTAGCTGCTACTCTACAGACATCTTAACCCAGAAGTAGAGCAGGAAGAACTCAAACACTCAAACACATTTCATGATGTAAAGTGTATCTTATTTTGTGTCTTTCAGAAAACACAATCATTTTACATGCCAACTTAATGTGAGTTCACTCAAGCATTATTAATGAAGTGAGTTAGTTACCAAAATTGGAACCCTTATACTATTTTGAGCTCAAGATGAAAAGATAACTGAATTTCTAATCTTGGAGTACAGACCACAGTGCAGATCTGCAGATATATCCCATTTTACACAGGATAAACAAAAGGATTTATTATAATTGGAAGTAAAAACAGGGACCAATAAATCCACCTTCAGGCGGAGATTATTAGAACAATGTCCCTTAAATGAAATCAATAAGAATGTTGATGAATTTTGAAACAGATGCTAATGAAGTCCTTATGCATATTTTCTTAGTAGAAAAAAACCTTAAAAATATTAATTATATCTTTCATAATATTCCAATTGTATTTTTGTGAGTCATATTCAAAATATACAAACCATAAGCACAAGGGCAATTTTAAATGTGAAACTAGATATAAGGAAAAAATAAAATTAACTAACATTGTATTTCCTATATTCTACTGAATTAAATGGAAAAGTATTTTTTCTCTTTCTTTAATTATGAATATACATATGTACTACAAATCCATACCCACATGTTGTAATAAGGGGGTAAACAGACTGATATTAGTTGAGCTGGTAGTACCAGTGAGTCACCTAGCCCAGGGAGCCTACAACTACGGTGTTAGATGATTTGAGACAGCCAGGGATGTGTATGCCTGAGCTGAGATGCCCAGTCAGTCTCCCTGCTGTCTGTAGGTTCCTTTAAGGTGGAGAGTGAGGAGCCCCTCCCTGCTGGAGTGAAAGCAGTACTCAACAGGAAGTGAAGCCGACACACTTCCTGAATAAAATGGATGCCTGGCCAATACTTCCTTAGGAATCAGGTGATTGCTACCTTCCCTCTCCACAGCCCCTTAGCCCTGGATGATGTTATAAATAACTATAGAAGCTCACAGTATCAGGATAAGGGTTTATTTAAATGCAGGAAAGAAAACTGAGGAAAGAGGATTAAGGTCTGGAGAAGCTATTGCTAAGGGTGACTGGCCAGTGTTGGCAGAGGGCCTCAGAAGGTAAGATCAGGCTGAGGGAACCAGCCCCTCAGCCAGAGATAATTTCCACTGCCCTGATGTTAAGTTGTCTACCAGCTAGACAGATGAGGTTGATGATTTGCTTTAGGGGTGTCCCTGTGGCTAGGCTGACTTAATCTAATTCCTGCCCACATTACACAACCCAACCTCCCTTCCACCTCCCGGGGTCCCAAGGGGAAGTCAAGGGGTAGCTGGGTGTCTGGGTGAGGTCAAGGAAATCAGAACCCCCAGTTTGGTTCTCCAGGGGTATTTATAGTCCTAGCTTAACTGTCAGGTCTTGAGACTGGCACTAGCTGGGCCAAAGTTCCATTCTCCTAACTACCAGAATTGCCTAGGGTAATTTTGCAAATGTAAGAGATCTTGCATAAATCCTGCATTACAATATGTATATGTATACACACACATACACACATGTATATATATATATATATACATATATATACTTACACACTCATACAAACACACACACACACATTGAATGCAATAATCATATGATTGAACAGAAAGTCTTACGCCAATTCTCCCTCTACTTTAGTTTTGGCCTATAGATATTTCAAATTAAATAATAATCAGTGAGATAACTGACCTTGATGCCATTTTTGTACTCATCTAAGAGGTTCAACCTCATCATGGAAAACATCAGGCCAAAAAAAGCATGGAGGAACACACAGTCCTGCTTCACTCCAGTGGCAATGGGTAAAGTATGAGAAAATCATCCATCATCTAGAATCCATGCAAGAATAATGTCATAGAAATGGTATATAATACTGATGAACTTTTCTGGATCACCAAATTTTGTCATGATGTTTCACAAGTTCACATGATTGATAGTGTCAAAGGCCTTGGTCATATCAAGAAATATTATATATAAACATCTGTTCTGTTCCTGGTATTTCTCCTGGAGTTTTCAGACATCAAATACAATATCAACCATTCCTCTACTGTTTCTGAAGCCACACTCACTTTCTGGTAGATGGCCATCATCTAGGTCATGGATCATCTTATTATGGGAATATCAATAGGCACCAAGAAAATAGGTTCTCCACCAGTTAGCATGATATCATCCATACATGGAAGGAGCAATTACAGCAAATGGAGAAAATTTGAATAATGTGGATGAATTCAGTTATCAAACCTTCCCCAAAAATGGAAAAGCCCTCAAACATATCAGAGCAATATAAGGAAATTTTCAAGTTCTATCTGAAGAACTTTGGTATTGATTTTGAGACATGGGAAACTCTAGGACAGAACCATCTAGCATTGTATGTCTCATCAAAGAAAGTGCTGTGCTTTATGAAACAATCAGAATCACAGTATCTCAAAAAAGAGATAAAATATGAAATATACAAATTTAGAGATATAACCATCCCAAATGTTAATACAAGTTTTTGTACCCAAACTTTATAAAGCCTTCTGAGTTCATAAGTAGTCTAATCAGCCACAAAAGGACATACTATACATTGAACTTGACATAGTAATATTATCTTGGTCCTCTATGAGTATGATGTATAACAATCAACAGTAGCAAAATTATATGTACATATACATATATATATATATGTACATATACATCCTGTATATTTAGAACAGAGAGAAAACCAGTCTAACTGGATTGCAGCATATAGGAGAAGGAATCATGTTCATTGAGGCTAGAAAGATAAGTGTGGACTAGTTTGTGAATGACTCAAAACCAATCAGAAATATATATTTAATCTCCAAGCAATAGGAAACCACTAGAGTTCACTGAGTAACAGAGTATTGACAATATCTATATTTTAGAAAGTCAGTGTAGTAACTATATGATGGACAATTTGGAGTTTGAAAAGAGATGGGGCAGGAGGACCAACTTGGAGACTATTATAGTAATACAGATAAGAGAGGTAACAAAGGCCTGAAGTAAGTTTCTGGCTATCTTAGAAAAGAGCAGAGGTCAGATTTAAAATATGTTGTGCAGATGGAAACAACAAGATTTGGCATTTGATTGGATATGTAGTGTCAGGGAAATTGAAGGATAGAGGATAATATTAGCATTAAAAATCTGGTAGAAAAAGGATGATGGTGACTTTGACAGAAATAATGGAGTTTAAAAAAGGATGAATCTGAGGAAAAGATGAGTTCTGTTTACAAAATTTTGGGTTTGAGACTACTCCAGGATGTTTAGTTTTTTAATGATACTTATTTGAAGTTAAGAAGAGAGAGTCAAATTCATTTGAATGGAGATCACGATTAAACTCCTCCTATTTGATGAGATTGGCATCAGTTGATGAGGTCACTCAGAGACACTATAGAGCCAGAAGAGAGCTCAGAATAAAACTTTGGGAAACCCTCAACTTATACTACTTTGCGGTATGAATGATGAACCAAGATAGAAGACTGAAGAGGAGTAAGCAAGCAGGCAAAATGTAATACAGGAGAGTATAGAGTCATGAAAACCCAGAAAGGAGGAGAGACTGGTCACCAATATCAAATGTAGCCAGGAAGTAAGGGAAGAGGACTGAGAAAAGAACTGTCAGAAAGGCCAATTAAGAAATCACTGGTTACTTTGGAGAGGATAGTTTCAGTTGAATTGATGATACCAACAAGATTGTAAAGGAGAAAAAAGAAGGAAGAAAAGAGTGAATAGATGTAAAAAGTGTTGACAGCTTTTTCTAAGATTTTTCCAGTAAATGTAGGGAGTGTATATGATCATAGTTTGAAGGAGTGTTGAAATCTAATAAATATATATTTTTAAGGATGTGGGAAACTTTGGCACATCTTAAATAAGTAGGTAATGAACTACAAGATGGGGAAATGTTGAACATTAGAGAGAAGAGAAATGGATGTAATAATATCTACTGGAGAAGATGGAATGAGTTGGTCTTGCCTTGGCAAGGAAAACAGCTCATTCATTATCAGAAACTAGAGGAAAGGAGCTAGAAATAGGGGATACCATCAAGTTTTCAAAACTATTGCCCTCTATTTCATATATACATATATATATATATATATATGTGTGTGTGTGTGTGTGTGTGTGTGTGTGTATACTGTCTACATGTACAAGTAATTTCCCTAGATTAAGTATATTTATGCATATGTATATATACCATGCAATTTTTATAGCTTTGTATAAAGAAAAAGGAAGGAAGGAAGGAAGGAAGGAAGGAAGGAAGGAAGGAAGGAAGGAAGGAAGGAAGGAAGGAAGGAAGGAAGGAAGGAAGAAAGGAGATAATCAAGAAAGAACTTGCTTTTAAAACCTGACTCCATCACTTATGATATGTGTGCTCTTGGGAAAGTAACAGTAATACCACCTACACCCAAAAAATTTATTGTAAGGGTAAAATAAGAAAATATTTGTCATGTGCTTTCAAACATTAAAGTGATATATATATATACATATATATATATATATATACATACATATATTTAACATTATTATAACATTTTATATTATATATTTTATATATAATATATGTATATATTGTTATATCAAAATATACTATTGTTTTTGTTATTGCTATTATATCCAGGAATCTTTATAGAGAATGTGAATTCTTGGGATAAAAGGACATCAGTATTTTGGGGTTTGCAGAGCATTGTTAAATACAGCATGAGGAGTGAAATGGGAGGTTTATATATGTAGCAGTATCAGGGACCCAGAAGTTTGGACCTCTACACACGTGCTTCATGTGTAGTACTTAGTTTTTCTGAGAACTCTCTTGGGAGTTTTTCCTTTTATCCCTCCCATACTGAGGTCCATCCATGGTCCCCTCTTTCTTGCTAGTATTTTTGTACCTTGAGAATAAAGTGGAAGTATACTTGTCAAAAGACATGCCAGGACCAGATCAGAGGTTTGCAGGATCATATTTCTGGAACTAGAGGTATCTTCAGATATCATCCCTAAGAGAAACCTTTCTTTCTGTAGTCCTTAGCCTTAAGTCAGTGCCAGTGTCTCTAATTGTATACTATTTTTTTTAATTCATAAATATGAGCATGAGCTTTCTAATAGTAACAAAATCCTTGGCTCTGAATGGTCTTGCTTATATTATTCATGCAAAAATGTAAAAAGAAGTGAAAAATAAGAAGGAGCATCTATTTCCTTTTCATTTCTCAAACTGTGACTTCAAAAACACCCCAAGAGAGACAATTCAAACATGCTGTGTTCAAATCAATACACTGATATATTTTCTGCTTAGAATGTCTAGTCCCTTGATTCAAGGGATATTTCAAATTGCTTAGTAAACATTAATTAAACCCCAGAGCACTAACATATGGCAGATAAGCTTTCTTCCCCTGATTCTATTGTCATTTAAGCTGGCAGTTTTCTTCAGAAATTTAGTACAAATGTAGGTAGTAACACTGGGATTAAAAAAAAGAAAATGTTTCTTTGATACCTAGAGAATTGTGCATCGAGGTTTGGGTTTTGATATTTTTTTCCCTTGGGCCAGGGTTGGGGATGGAGGAGGCTTGATTATGGAACCAAAGAATAACACTGACATTAGTCAATTCTGAAGGAAACAAACCTTCCTTCTTGAATTTGTGCCTCCTTCTATATCTTTTTCTAATACCATTTGAAAACCATCTTGCCTCTTTACCACCCTCCCCATTCTAAGATTACCTTTTGTTCTTGATCCTCAACATCTTTTACCTTTTGAATCTAGGGCTAGGATTTTTATATTGTTTCTCTTGTGATATTTTGAAGGGAAGGTTGTACTTAGACATTGCCTACTTAATGATTCTTTTTACTGGTATGCTGGAAGGAGTGTGAATTTAAAGTCAGAGAGTCCGAGTTAAATCTACTTTTCTGACAAACCCAAATGACCTGAAAAAGCCATCTTGACCCTCAGTTTCTTTACTGACAAAATAAAAGGGTTGGCTTCATTGGAAGGTCCCTTCCAATTCCAAATCCTATTATCCTATGACAGAACTATTCATCTCAAATTCATGTGGTCTCCATCATAGTTCTTCACTTTTTCCTTGTCAAAAAACTAAAAAAGAATATTCTATTTAGGGGATGAACTTTTAGAAACATTTTATGTAGATCAGATTTATCTTGATTCCCATGCTGTGTTAGCTTATCCTAGAAAAGAATATATTAAAAACTTCACATTAACTCTTTTAAATTTTCACATCATCATTCATTAACTCACTCCACGACATGTATTATATGCATAATTTTAAAAGAAAATCAATTAGGTCAGTCCTGGCAATTTAACTCAATTAGGTATTCAGTAGACTTGAACTTTTTTCATAATTCTCCCTTGCTTCCTGTATCCAAAGAGTTGTTAAGTACTGTGGCTTCCACCTAAACAACATATCTTCTATCCATTTCTTCTCATTTGCTCAGTCTCCATATCTATTCAAAGACTCATTACCTCATGACAAATCCTGGACAATTCTAATCCTTTCCTAATTGATCTTCCAGTCTTCAAGATCTTCCATTTCCATTCTATCTTTTATACAGATTTCAAATTGATATTCTAAAAGCACAGAAATGACTATGTTTCTCCTCTACTTAGGTAAATGTCTTTTCTCTGGCTTCTTATATCAGTTGCAGACTCCAATGCCTGATGTTTAAAGCCCTTCAAAAGCTTGCTTCACTCTGCCTTTCCCATCTTATTAATTCGCTCTCCTTTTGCTTACTATCTTCCATTTAAAATGTCTTAATTATTCTTTTTTACATGATAAAATTTAATTTTTTCCAGATTACACACCAAAACAATTTTAATATTAATTTTCTGATATATTGCAACCCCTGTTCTCTCTCTTAGAGCTCTCACCCTTCTTGCCTCCTTAAGAAAGAAGGTAATATAATATAGATTTTAGATATATTATCATAGTTTATATTTCCATGTTCATTATGTTGTGAAAGAAGAGCAATATTTCATACACTAGACAAAAATTCTTGGCAAAAACAAAATGGAAAAAAAGTTTCAATTTGTATTTGGACTCTGTCTGTGGTGTCCTACTTATTCTTCTGTGTGTACAATATTCAACCTTTTGTCTCATGCCTCCATACAGGATGAACCCCACACCCAGAATGCTGTTCCTCCTTACTTTTGCCTAGTAGAATCACTAATTTTCCTGACAGAACAGGTCAGGGGCCTTCTCTTTCAGGAAGCCTTTCCAGATTTCCCTCTCCACATGTTAATTACTATCAAATGGAAATACTTTGTATTTAAATAGTATATGAGTCATATACATTAGTGAAGCTATATTTCACCCTCTTTTTTCTCTCTTTGCCTTGTCTGTGAAATCCTTGCCTGTTGAAGGAAGGATCTTTTTTCATTTTTGTCTTTCTGTCTCTATGGCCTACAGTTTCTGACACAGTCTTACACATAGCAAATGTTTAATAAGTATTTACTGTGTGAAATCAAATATAAAGTCATGTTCAGTTGCATACACTAGGTGTGGTTATTTTGTTTTAAATGATCTCATTTAAATAAATAAAACTATACCTTTTAAAAACATTTAGTATTTGGGGGGCAGCTGGGTAGCTCAGTGGATTGAGAGTCAGGCCTAGAGACGGGAGGTCCTAGGTTCAAATCCGGCCTCAGACACTTCCCAGCTGTGTGACCCTGGGCAAGTCACTTGACCCCCATTGCCTACCCTTACCACTCTTCCACCTATCAGTCAATACACAGAAGTTAAGGGTTTAAAATACAAAAACAAAAACAAAAACAAAAAAAAAACATTTAGTATTTGATTACTTCCCAATATCTTTTTTTTTGCCAAAATTAAACTCTTGCTATTTTTTAGCCTTATATCTTGGTGAAATACTCCTCAATAGAATAGTTAGTATAGAAAGGAAATGTGCAGGAGGAGAGAGAAGGTAATATTTGAAAGTAGTGATAATCACCCAAAAAAGTTCTGTTCATGTTTATGGATATTCCTTCTTGAGAGTTCCTTGAAAAATGAGATTGATTTTCATTTCTCTTTTATATCTTTAATGCTTCACCCAGTATATGGCACATAGTGTATACCTACTGAATGATTGTGCATTGTTTGTCTGAGCCGCAATATGGTGTAGTGAACAGAGTGCTGGACTTGAAGTCAGGAAGAGTTATCTTTCTGAATTCAAATCTGGCTTTAGACACTAGCTACCTCAGCAAGTCACTTAACCCTGTTTGCCTCAATTCCTCATTTGTAAAATGTGCTGGAGAAGGAAATGACAAACCAGTCTAGTATATTTCCCCAGAAAATCCCAAATGGGGTTGCAAAAACTTGGCCACCACTGAAATAATTGAATAACAACAACAGCCTTCCAGAAGCTTACATCTAAATAGTTTAAGACAACATACAAAAGGAAGCTGAAAAATCTGTGGGGTAGGTGAGACAAAAAGACCAGTTATGTATCAGAAAATGGCTATAGCTATTAGAAAATTTGTATCAATTTTTATATTTTTGTATAATTGATGACATTATACAAATAGTTTTTCACTAAATAGTTTTCATTCTATTTCTGTGCAACGTCTACATGAGGTATTTTGCATTAAAACTTGCTAAATTACAGACTCCACCAGTAGAGGACTTTCTTGTACTGATAAAATCACAGGTCTGCAACAATTACAAAATAGTAGTTGTTATTTTAAAAATATGGATTAAAAGTAATAGACTGAATGTACCAATGAGTCAATGAATTAAAAAATTATCATCATTATTACTGAGGGTAAGAAGAGTTTTATGTTAGGAGAGAAATGGGTAGAAATATTGAAGTCTATAGGTTTTTTCTTAGGATATATTGCCTATGTGTGAAATGTAAATTGACATACAGTCATCCAAAAGATGTTATGGTAAGACCTATGATTTAGGAAAAATCACTTCGACATTTTTTGTAGATGATAGATTGAAGACTTGAAACCACAAAATCAACCAGAAGGCTTTTAAAATAGTATGACCATGAGTTGATAAGGACTTACATCAGAATTTCTGCTGACCTCTTTGTGTTTATAAATTTAAGTTTATGTTTATTTTTATTCCCTAAGAATATTTTAAAATTGACAAATCTATGTCTGTAAAATAGATTTCCTCTAGTTACATTTAGCCAGATTACACTTCTTTAAGACACAGATCTCATATTGAGTAGAATTGAAATTGTTTGAAAATTCAGTCCCATTACAATGGGAAATTTAGAGTGAATAGTAGGTATTTAAAGGTTGGCAGAAGTTGTTAGCAGTGATATAAACATCCATTTCCATTATAAACATTAATTCCAGTGGATTTGATTGGATGCGACCAAAGGATAAAAGACTAGAACAAGCTTGAGAACTCTAGCCACTTGAATGAGGACAGATTTTTTTAGGACACAGTTTGCTTGAATACTTCTTCTTCTTATAAGCCATCCCTCATATTTCTTCTTTCTTCCTTTTTGGTTACCAAATCAGTACCTAATCTCAATAGAAGTTACCCCTATTTCAGCAGACAAGATTTTGGCTTAGTCATACTGATTTCTACCAAAATGTTCTTTAAGGGACTTCAATTGGTCTTCTAAGAACTCATTTATTCTTTTTCTTCTTTTTATTAATAAATTTGACAAATTTTTAATAAATATTTTCATTTTATCCAAAAGAAATCCTATTGCCTTTTTTATTTTCTTTCCTAACAATTGCATTATGGGTGATAGAGTGGTAGTGGTGGTAGGGAAGTAGATTTTAGTACATCGTGACTACAAGCTAGGTCTATCAAACTCTTATTTCAAAAAGAAAAAATTAATGTGCTATAGAGAACCAGCTCTATATTTTGGGGGGTTCTGAGTGGCTTTTAATGGTGTGGGATGGAATGAGAACAGTCAGACTAAATGCTTAGCTCATAACTGCTCCAACTTGCCATGGAGTCTTGAGTTTATATTGGTTTCACACAAAGGGCACAGAGAAAGAATCACAGCTGTGAAGAGGTTACAAATTATACAAAAACCCATTAAAGTCTAAAAAATAGAGAGATAGGTCCAGGGTCAAAGGCCAAATTCCAACCACCAATTAGTAGGAGGTTAATCTGGGAGCAGAAATATATTTCATAGAGATGCTAAACAAATTGAATCCTGTTCTCTTGATTTACATGATTGCACCTGGTCAGATAAAGTCTTGTCTAGCTTTGTCTTTTTCCAGCCTTGATTGTCTAAGTAATAAATTTTTTAGAGTTCAGTCTTCTTAATTATCAAGGAGTGAAATTGTTAACTCTGTACCTTCTGGATTCTAGGAACTTAAAGATTTTCAATAAGTCTATAATGTTTTTCCAATAAGAAAAGGTATGAATCATAAAAGGGAACAAAAGAGGAGTCTCAGATTTTTATCTATTTGAGACTCTGTTTCTCTTATTGGCCTCCCACAACTTGCAAAATGGGTTTTTGAAAAAACAAAATCTTTACTCTGGAATATGATGTTATGTGACATAGTCAGCTATTTAAATGTCATAGTAAGTAGATGTTGCTTTAAAAATCTAGAATCCCACTCTAAGCAACGTGTACTTGTCAACTTAGAGATAATTTTTATTGCTGACTATAATTATTGTGTCAAATGAGAATTTGCTTTTAAAAATCAATACCTAATAAAACCTGAATAAAATAAAAGGCACTTTTGAGCAGAGATTTAGTTATTTTGGAAAAAAAAACATATTATCTGATCTTTAGGTTTTAGAAAATATTAAGTTATTTAAGACTTTCCCCTAAACCAGCTCTTACTACAAATTACTACATGTAATTTAGTTAATAGTTGTATTGCTTAATTGGTTTTCTTTGTTAATTTCCCCCAAACCAAATTATTGATCATCATCTGGTACTGAGTAAGCAGAACATTTTAAAACATAGCATATTAAACTAATTCATTTTTTAATGACTACAGGGTGGAATTTACTTAAAAATGCTTCAGCATAAAAATAAATGTTTTACAATGAATTCACCCTGGTGGTTCCATAAGATTTCTAAGCAATCACAAACATACCAGGCCATGATGCATAGTTTTGCTCCCGCTAATGCTATCTTCTGCACATTGATAGTTAAATTACTTTAATAAGTTTAATTAATTAAGAATATTTTTCCATGGTTACATGAATCATGGTCTTTCCCTCCCCTCATCCCACCCCTCTCCTATAGCCAATGAGCAATTCATTACTTTCATTACTTTAGAAAATATCAAATTGTTTTAGAAAACTAAAACTTATTTTTAAATATGTTATATTGTCTTTTATGTGTGTGTACATCCATCTTATGAGCTTTAAAAATTAATTTTGAAAGGTACAAAATATTTTAATTTTCAAAGGTAATAAAAAGATACTAATTCATCATTGGGAAAATTTCTTCTTATTAAAGAATGAATTAAGTATAAGTTATAAGCAGCTATATTAGCAATATGTTGATAGGAACATCTGGGACAAACAAGTAAATTATATATTAAGGAATGTCTAGATAAATAATTACAAATTTAAACTCTGGAATTTTTTTTACTCTTTTCCAAAAATTGACATAATAACTCATATGTTTGTATATTTTCTTTTGAATTTAATGAAATAATCTCAAGTAATTTTACCAGCAGAATTACAAAGGAAATCTAAGCTCAATGAGATTATAGGATCTAGCACTAGAAGGGACCTTAATGGGCAAAAAGTTCAACTCCTTCATTTTACAGATAAAAAACAGACTGCAGGTGGTTAGAAATTTAACAATGGTCACTTAACTAGCAAATATCTGAGAGAGAAAAAACTGATATTGTTCTGACTATATGTCTAATTCCTCCATCTACAATACCATAGCTACCTTCCAAATATGGGAAGCCTGTATTATGGAAACAATAATAAAAGGCAGAAATTTGAAATGTATTACTTTTTAAAATTTGTGTAAATAATGATTCACATGTGACCATAAATATAGGTAATATCTACATATGGAGGTTAGTTTTTACCATTGTTAGCAGAAATAGATCTCAAAAAGGTTGTCCAAAATAGGTTAGATAAGTATTAACACAATAACAATAAATGGAACATATATTATTCATTTCTATCATCACTTACATCTATCAAAAGCTCAGAAGTTTTTGCTGGTTTAAAATCTGGACCCTAGCACTTGAATTAGAGGTGGGCCCACAGGAAGTGACAAGAGACATTATCTCTTCAAGTATGTTGGTTACTTCCTGCTAAGGGAGTTCCCGCTTTGAACTTGGTGCTGAAGGATCTCAAGGGAGACCTCAGGCAGCTTCTACTCTGAATGGTCACGTGGATGGCGGCAGAGTAAGAAGCAGCTCTTAACCTCTCCTGACTGAAACACACAAAACTCCTCAAGGGGACATAAAAACAAGTCCAGACGAACAGAGGAACCCCACAACAGGGCACAGCGTGGAAGGTACGTGGAATTGAGACATTTCCAGGCTATAAAGTGCTCTCACTAAATCGCGGCTGAGCAACCACCCCACCCCCACGCCCTCCACACACAAAATCTATAGCTCTGAAGCCAGCTAAAAAGAAATAGAGCAAGTTTGGGGCACCCATCGAGTCATTGGCAGCTCCGGGGCCTGTTCCTGAGAGCAGCAAGATTTAGGACCCCAATAAGCCAGAGAATGCAAACTAAATCTGAGCGCGAGGGCAGAGAGTGGACGCCCAACGCAGAGCGCACAGGCACTGGCGGAGGCGTGGGTGGAGGCAGACACAGCCAGGAACTAAAGCTCTGAAAACCTGAGTGGGGAACCAGTGCAGATCGGTATATGACTGTGGAAGCAGCGCCCTGAGACT
Source organism: Gracilinanus agilis (assembly GCF_016433145.1). Classification (NCBI taxonomy): domain Eukaryota; kingdom Metazoa; phylum Chordata; class Mammalia; order Didelphimorphia; family Didelphidae; genus Gracilinanus; species Gracilinanus agilis. Next base: position 371,218,262 of record NC_058130.1, read on the forward strand.
TGTAAAGGAACCTCCTGCAGAGGATCAAGCAAGGGGGTCCACTAGGGGGCTTGACCTTGGAAAAAACCAGAACTCAGACCTCAGGTACCAATAGACCACGGACAGACACTGAGCGCGAGGATAAACCTGAGAAGCTGCTGGGCTAATGATGGCTACCAAACCTCAGGAAACTCAGAAGAGAAAGAATAACAACAAGAAAAAGAAGCCCTTAACACTTGACAACCTTTACACAGAGAAAATCTAGAAAACCGAGCAAACAGAGGAGAAGAACAAACAAGCATCCGGACCCTCCTCAAATAAGGAAAACTCCTCACAAGCTTTGGAAGAGTTCAAAACTGAGATTTTGAGGAAAATGGAAGAGATCTGGCAAGAAAATAACTGTTTAAAAGGTAAAATCTTGCAATTGAACACCAGAAATGACCAGATTGAAAAGGAATTCCAGAAGATTATGGCCGAAAACCGAAAGATTATAGCCGAAAATCAATCCCTAAAGGCTAGAATCGAGCAATTGGAAGCTAATGATCTCTCAAGACAACAAGAACAAATAAAACAAAGTCAAAAGACTGAAAAAATAGAAGGAAACATGAAATATCTCAATGAGAGAGTGACAGACCAAGAAAACCGGTCTAGAAGAGACAATTTGAGAATAATTGGTCTTCCAGAAAAACCAGAAATTAATAGAAACCTGGACTCCGTACTAAAAGAAATTATTCAGCAAAATTGCCCTGAAGTACTACAACAAGAGGGCAATATAGACATAGAAAGGATTCATAGAACACCCACTACATTCGACCCAGAGAAGAAATCGGTTAGAAATATTATTGCCAAATTCAAAAGCTTTAAAGCAAAAGAAAAAATCTTACAAGAAGCCAGAAAGAGACAATTCAAATATCAAGGAGCACCAATCAGGATCACACAGGATCTGGCAGCCTCCACGCTAAAAGACCGTAAGGCTTGGAATACGATATTCAGAAAGGCAAGAGAGCTGGGCCTGCAACCACGGATCAACTACCCATCAAAATTGACTATATATTTCCAGGGGAAAGTATGGGCATTCAACAAAATTGAAGAATTCCAGGTATTTGCACAGAAAAGACCAGGGCTAAATGGAAAGTTTGACAACGAACCACAAAAAATCGAGAGAAACCTGAAAAGGTAAATAAGATACAGAGGGGAAAGAAAGAAAACTTATAATTTTTAAATTTGCCTTTTTAAGGGCCTCAGTGAGATCTAATTATCTGTATTCCTATGTAGATAAATGTTATGTATAATTCTCTGTAGTGAACTCTATTCACTATTATAATATTCACTAATATAGTAATCAGAAGAATAATTCACAGGGTGAGGATGGAACACTAAATAATCTAAGATGGCGTGGGGGATGGGAAAGAGGGGATAAATAGCAGGGAACACCAAGAGAAACTTGAGTGAATAAGAAAATAGAATATTCTATTACACACAAAGAGGGCATGGGAGGGAGAGGGGACAAATACTATTATAAGAAGGAGAGGAAGAGAGCATTAAGAGGTAATAATCAAACTTTACTCTTAGTGTAATCAACCCGGAGAGGGAAGAGTAGCTTTATTATCCATTGGGATAAAAAACTCTATCTAACCCTACTGAGAAAGTCAGAAGGGATAAACCAAGGGGAGCAGGGGAGTAGGAAGGTCAAAAAAGGGAGGGGAGAAGGGGGAGGGAATTAATAAGGCCTTTAAAAACAAAAAGAGGTGGAAAAATAAGGGAGGGTGTAGAAAGGGAAGTTAATCAAGGGAGGGGATAAAGGATAGGGTCTTAATAGCAAACCACTGGTTTTAAAGGAGAAGGGGTAGGAATAGGGGAGGATTTGAAAATGTCAGCAAATGCACAACTGATGATTATAACTCTGAATGTGAATGAGATGAACTCGCTCATAAAACGGAAGCAAATAGCACAGTGGATTAGAAACCAAAATCCCACGATAGGTTGTCTACAAGAAACACATATGAGGTGGGTGGACATACACAATTTTAAGGTTCAGGGTTTGAGCAAAATCTTTTGGGCGTCAAATGAGAAAAAGAAGGCAGGAGTGGCTATTATGATTTCTGACAAAGCCAAAGTAAAAATAGATATGATTAAAAAAGACAGGGAAGGTCATTAGATCCTGATTAAAGGCAGTATAAACAATGAGGAAATAACACTGTTCAATATGTATGCACCAAGTGGCAAAGCACCCAAATTCATAAAGGAGAAACTGGCAGAGCTCAAGAAGGAAATAGATAGTAAAACCATAGTAGTGGGAGATCTAAATATTCCTCTGTCAGATCTAGATAAATCAAACCGAAAAATAAATAATAAAGAGGTAAGAGAGGTGAATGAAGTCCTAGAAAAATTAGATCTAATTGATATGTGGAGAAAAATAAATAGGGACAAAAAGGAATACACCTTCCTCTCAGCTGCACATGGCACATTCACAAAGATTGACCATGTTATAGGGCATAGAATCATTGCAAACAAATGCAAAAGAGCAGAAATAATAAATGTAACCTTCTCAGATCATAATGCAATAAAAGTAATAATTAGTAAGGGCACTTGGACAGGAAAATCAAAAACTAATTGGAAATTAAATAATATGATTCTTCAAAACCAATTTGTCAAAGAAGGAATCATAGAAACAATCAAGAATTTCATTGAAGAAAATGACAATGATGAGACATCCTACCAAAATTTGTGGGATGCGGCCAAGGCAGTAATCAGGGGGAAATTTATATCCTTGAGTGCATATATTAACAAATTAAGGAGGGCAGAAATCAATGAATTGGGCATGCAACTCAAAAAATTAGAAAGTGAGCAAATTAAAAATCCCCTGATGAAAACTAAATTAGAAATACTAAAAACCAAAGGAGAAATTAATAAAATAGAAAGTAAAAGAAATATTGAATTAATAAATAAGACTATAACCTGGTACTTTGAAAAAACAGATAAAATAGACAAAGTACTGGTCAATCTAATAAAAAAAAGGAAAGAAGAAAACCAAATTGATAGTATCAAAGATGAAAAGGGAGACCTCACCTCTAATGAAGGGGAAATTAAGGCAATCATTAAAAATTATTTTGCCCAATTATATGGCAATAAATATAACAATTTAGGAGATATGGACGAATATTTACAAAAATATAAACTGCCTAGATTAACAGCAGAAGAAATAGAATACCTAAATAATCCCATATCAGAAATAGAAATTGAACAAGCCATCAAAGAACTCCCTAAGAAAAAATCGCCAGGGCCTGATGGATTCACAAGTGAATTCAGACATTCAAAGAGCAACTAATCCCAATACTATACAAATTATTTGATATGATAAGCAAAGAAGGAGTCCTACCAAATTCCTTTTATGACACAAATATGGTACTGATTCCAAAGCCAGGGAGATCAAAAACAGAGAAAGAAAACTATAGACCAATCTCCCTAATGAACATAGATGCAAAAATCTTAAATAGAATACTAGCAAAGAGACTCCAGCAAGTAATTAAGAAGATCATCCACCATGATCAGGTGGGATATATGCCAGGAATGCAAGGATGGTTCAACATTAGGAAAACTATCCACATAATTGACCATATCAACAGTCTAACAAACAAAAATCACATGATTATCTCAATAGATGCTGAAAAAGCCTTTGACAAAATACAGCATCCATTCCTATTGAAAACACTGAAAAGTATAGGAATAGAAGGACCTTTCCTAAAAATAATAAACAGTATATACCTAAAACCATCAACAAACATC
>NC_058130.1:371227001-371279851 GCF_016433145.1 Gracilinanus agilis
GGGGGGGGGGTGAAGGGGATAAGAGGAGTATGAATCAGGCAACCATGTTAAAAATGTATATTAATAAATGTTAAAAAAAATAAAAAATAAAAAATAAATAAAATCTGGACCCTATTTCCCTTTTTACCTCAATATATGTTGGAAATTTTATAAATAAGATCACACAGTCTCCAGAATCCTGAAATATCCTCAATCAAATCCTTAAATCCTCAAGAAAATATCATTTTTCACTCCTTAAGAGATGAGTTGTTTTTTGTTTCTTTTTCTAGAAACATCTTTAAAACAATACTGGAAATCTACATTTCAATTGCTCAAAGGATACACTGATTCTAGAGATCAATTGCATTTTTATGTTGAAATAAAGCCCAAGCTAGGACAAATCCAATAATAGAGCTTTCATTTAGGACTATTGTTCATCCATATCCTGCATATGTAACCAGTTCTCAAATACTGTCCTTTTTTTATCTACAATATCTTATTTCTAAGCTCTTATCTCTAATCATACATCTACCAGTTTAATTTGACCCTCATCACTAGTTGAGGAGTCTCAAACCCAGGCAACCTCCTTTAGTTTAAGCCCATATCAGTTTTCTCCTAAATTATTGAAATAGCTTTCTAATTGCTCTCCCTTCCTCAAATTTCTCAACATTCTTTTCATCCTATACACAACTGTCAAAGAGATTTTCCTTAAGTACTTAGATGAACACAATTGCCACCTCATCCAGTGAAATCTAGTGATTTCTGGCTACCACAACAATAAAATATGAATCATTTCTTTAATTCTTAAAGCTCTTAACTATCCTGCAATGACCTATTTTTCTATGCACAGTGGACATTACTCCCCACTCCAAACTCATTATTTCAGCAAAATGAAACAGAGATTGTTTCATTCTTTGTATTCACATCCCCAGGGCATCTCACAGTGCCTGAAGAATATAGTGTATGAGGGGCAGCTGGGTGACTCAGTGGATTCAGAGCCAGGCCTAGAGATGGGAGGTCCTCAGTTCAAATCTGGCCTCCAACATTTCCTAGCTTTGTGACCCTGGGCAAGTCACTTAACCCCCATTGCCTAGCCCTTACCACTCTTCTGCCTTGGAGCCAATACACAAAACTCTAAGATGAAGGGTTAGGGTTTTTTTTAATTATTTTAAAGAATATAGTGCATTGACTGAAGTCCTTGGAAGCAGAAGCAGCCCACAATTGAGATTTCTCAAAGGGGCTTTGAAGTTTATGTAATTTCTGAAATATAACAATGCACTAATACGCTGTGATACTTTAAATATAAAAAATTAATTCCTAAAACACTCTCAGGAAATTTTGTTTCATAAGAAGAAACAAATTGTATACCCTTTGGTCTAACACAATTGGTTTAATGGCTAATACTCTATATTTTGATTCTAAGCTCACACTACCATCATGTGAATATCATCACACTATCATCACACATATCAATTTGTCAATTGAATGGGAGTCTTAATGAAAGTATCTTTTAGTAATGAATCTCCTGGATAAGCAAGGTCAGCCTAGGATGAGGCTGAAATTTCAGAGACTGCTTTTATTTTTGCCCTTCTATTGATCTTTACTGGAAAAAGAATCCTTGCCTTGGCGAAGGTTCTAGAGATAAGAAGAAGGAAACAACTTTTGGTGTTAAAAATCAAACAAATAAACAACAAAACTATCTGGGGACAGGAGATAGTTATGTTCAAATCATGTCCAACTCATTTAATCTCTCTAAGTTTCAGTTTCCACATCTGGAAATTGGCAACAGTAATGGCTATAGGTCTTCCCTTAAAATATTCTTTTCAGAATCAGATGATAGGCAATACAGCATTTTGCAAACATTAAGGTGCTATATGTCAGCTACATCATAGTATAGCACACATGATGATTCCATTTTGCTTTTATGATGATGAGTTTAATAGATTTATCCTGGGCTTCCTGTCTTAGACCCCCACTCCGAAGTCCCTTACCACACAAAAAGAACCATTATAAATAAATAATAATTTATATTTGTCAAGCAGTTCTTTTATTATGAAAAAGTCATTTCTTAATTGCTTTGCACACCATGCTTGTATATTTTTTTAATTTTATATAAACAAAACAGCTTAAGAAGCTATGTTAATCTTTCTAGTTTGCACTATATAGATATAGCCAAACTATTGTACATGCCATACTGTTTTCTATGTGAGATCAAGAAAGGCAGTATGGTAGCCTCAAAAGAGAGCTAGACTTACTAAAAATGATAATCATAGGAGCCTGACAGAGCTGTTGGAAGGCTCAAATGACATGTAAAATTCTTTCCAAATCTTAAATGACTATTTAAATTCATATGGTTATCAAAATGTGACATGGTTAATTTATATCTAAGCTTTAACAATTATTGAGAACATTATTTCATATCAAACAAGAAGAGTAAGTCAATAGGAAGTTATTAAATGATGATTCTGTCGGTAGACTACAGGTTGCTATATAGTGCAATAGATAGGGGTTTAAGGCTGGAGTCAGGAAAACCTGAGTTCAATTCTGCCTCACACACTCACTAGCTGTGTGACTCTGGGCAGTTCACATAATTTTTCTCTGATTCCTCAACTGTTAAATTTACATCAGGGGGCATCTGGTTGGCTCAGTGGATTGAGATCCAGCTCTAGAGATGGGAGGTTCTAGGTTCAAATCTGGCCTCAGACACTTTCCACTGTGTGACCCTGAGAAAGTCACTTAACCCCCATTGCCTAACCCTTGCTCTCTTCTGCATTGGAACCAATCACAGTATTGATTCTAGGACAGAAGGTGAGGGTTTAAAAAAAATAAAATGAACATCATACTTGTATTTACCTCCCAAAGCAATTTGTTGTGAAGATTAAATGAGATAATATATGTTAAAGGATTTGCAAATCTGTATATTATATATGTTATAATTTTATTGAAGACATGATTATTTGTTATACAGTTTACATCCTACTTTCTCTCATAGTTTTCTATTTCTGGACTATTCCATTACAATTTTGGCTATACCCAGTAAAGTGATTAGAAACAGAAAGAAATTATAATCAAATGAGTTAGTTTTATTTATTTTTGGTAGGCCTGTTATAAAAGTTTTCTGGGAAATGTTATAAAAGAAAGGGGGTAATCTGGATACTACCACTATTAGGCTGGTTATTAGTAGTAGTAATCTGAGATGTTAATCTGAGGAAGCTTTGGTTTGGTACCCTAATGGCTGGTGCAGGGACACCTGAGTCCTGCCACCCAGCTGGATATTACAATAACTGCCCTTCTTTAAAACAGTGCCCAGGCAGGATCCCTAAAGGTCAATGGATGGGTATCCCTTTCAGGACCCACCTAGGTTTGATTGATTATTGGTATTGGGCTCTATCAGCCTTGGATAACGTTCATCTGACTGCATTGCTCCCTCCCCAGAGTGGTGATGGAATAACTACTCCAGGAAGGTACTTAATAACTTTATCTATGTTGTTTAACAAGGGAAAGGAATGATCAGGAAAGGGTTGGGGTATAGGTGACCCTATCATTAAATCTATGATAATAATCCCTCAGGACTGTTCAGTAACGCTGCCTTGTTCTTCACCTCCTCTGGCTCAGCCTGGCCACAGCCTTTTAAACCAGAGTAAGCAAACTGTTTGGATGATGCAAATATTGATGATGGTTTCTCTCAGCTTCTTACTGCTAGTTGTTTGCTACATCCTTCAGGAAATTCCACCCTTTACCACCCTCTTCTTCTTCTCCTACCCACTTCCCAGATCCCCCCCCCATATCTAAATATCTAGAAATGGTTTAGGTGCCTAAATATCTAGGGATTCAGAGAGAATCAGAGGATCCACCGTCTGACCACAGGTCAATCAATGTTCAAGATCAAAATCCAAGGCAAGAGTTTAGGCAAGGCTCAGCCAAGGCAAAGCCATGGTCCCAAAAGACAAGAGGTCCAAGGGTCCCTGTGGCCAACTGCCTTTCCTCCTGTCCTCATGGCCTCTGGGAACATTCTGCTCTCCAACTGTCTTCACCTGTCAATCAAGGTGTGACTCTCAGCTCCCAGAGTTTGATTATGACAGAAATAAACTAATTGAGAAAAAAATGATTATTTGTTATTTCATCCCTCCCTTCATTTTAATTATTCAATGCCCTTTATTGTTGTTCTTGAGAATAAAATGTCCTAAATATAGAAATAAATAATGAATCTATGTTAATACTTATAAATGGGCTTACAATTTTTGCAATAAATCAATAAATTATATTTAGAACATTTTTCTATCAGCAGTATTTGCTAATGTTCTTACAAAAAATGATTGCTTAGATGAATTGATTTTAAACTTTGGTCAACAGATTTTCCATATGACGTATGATCTAGCCAGTGCGGTGGTGAGAATATTTAACCTCATTGGAATGATGCTTCTCCTTTGCCACTGGGATGGCTGTCTTCAGTTCTTAGTACCATTACTACAGGACTTTCCATCAGATTGCTGGGTGTCCTTAAATAAGATGGTCGTAAGTACTATGTATTCTTATTTATATCTTTTAAATGTTTATTTTTTATTTATTTTATATACGTATGGATTATTGGCATAGGGACATAAGGATTATGGAAGAAGGATTATTATATACATATATGCAAATATATGTTAATTCATTATTCACATATATTTGAATGCTTTGGGGAAAAAACTGGATGGACAATGTTTAGCTTTAAATAATATGATTTCTCCTATAGGAGTGTGCTTAGAATACATATTCATTTGGCATATATGGATCTTGAATCTGACATCATGCTTCTTTTATTCCATCTAAATTTCTTATTCATGTCAATGTTATTGGGAGACATGTATATAATCGTCCATATTTTCAAATTTGACTATACCTGAACAATTATATTTCAAAATAAATATGCATTTTATTCAGCCATCCAATAACTTAATAGGTAACAAATATCAAATATAGAATTTTAAAAATTAAAAAAAATTATTGAGGACTATCAATAATATTTATAACTCAACATATAAATGAAATTCTGGAATGTAATATACACAGCATAGATGTTAAAATATGTTTTGGTTTCTGGGCAGACATATGTCAGTGGAATTATTATGTTTTACTCTAAAAGTAAGTATCTTTTGTTTCAAACCCCCTTTTTAATAGCTTCTAAATAAAATAATTTTCCCTTGTCTGATTTTCTAAAAAATATTTGCTCTATGTATATGTGCACATATGTGTATATATTTTTATTTAAAAACTGAATAATGCAAATAGAATTTGACTAAATGGCTTTGATTCTGACATAAGGTAAATGTACATCTTCTTTTCAAAAATCTTCATTATGTGTTTGCTAGCTTAGAATAATTAAACTGGACAATTTAACAGACAATATGCATCTTGATTTGCTCATCTTAAAATAGTACATCATACATTTTTTTCAAGTAAACTGGTTTTGAGGAGCTTAATTTCACAAGTTAAAAATGAAGTGCTGGCATTTTATTTTTCAAAACCTTTAAAAAAGTCTAAATATATTTATTCCATATTTAAATCTTATAAAGTGTGAAAAGGAAAGTAGACTGCTTATATGTTCCTCTGAGCATAGAATTTTCCTACAGTTGAACATAGCTATAGATAGCCAAAGTTGCTTTAAAATACTTTAAGTGTGAATAATTTCAAAATATTGAAACAATAATATATTTTCATGTATTGTCTTATGGTGGCCATAAGAGTAGTTAGTGAAAATGAATATAATTCATGCATTTTTAGATTTTGATATTTGCCAGAATGTCAGGGTAGTTTTTCTTAAATGGCCCTGAAAAGCACATTACATATACTGTTCTATTTGAACAATATAATACCACGAGAATGAAAAAATTACATTAAGTGACTTGCCTAGGATCACTAAATAAATTTTTGAGGATTCCAAATCTAGTTCTTCCTTACTATAAGCTCGTCTCTGTTATCTATTCTGCTATGTGGCTGCCAACTTTATTCAATAACTTCATCTTTATTTTTATGACATCCAATTTTAGAATGAGGAAATCCTGAGTCCAAGATGTGCTCAGACACAATCTGATTGTGTGCTTTTATGCAAATTACTTAAATTGTTAGTCCTCTAAGCAGACCTGTAAGACAATAAGTTTTAGAGAAGGTGATTGTCTACTTTAGCAGAGGTATTTCTTCTCCCAGGAGTCATGACAATAAATCATAGCAATAAATGATAGGTCCAGTCCTTATATTAAGGATATTGTCATCTCTAATGGCATAGCTAACTTGGGACTTATTTAGTCAATTCAACATTGAATCTACCCCAGAATTTCATTTGACCTCAATTTTAATTTTAATTTATTAATGATTTAAATAAAAAACACAGAAAGATTTCAGTTTTTTTAAAGTTGAAATCCTCATCCATCTACCTACTCTTATATTTTCTTGGTTCATGATTATTTCCATTTGTGCAATATTTATTGTAAATTTGTAATAAAAGCTATCCATAGTAAAAATATTATATCTATTCTTACACATTTATAAGTATGCATGTGTGTATATATTGTTATATATACATGTCATTATGATTTCCTATATTTTGGAACAGCCAAAGAGAAATTAATTGACCTAACATTGATTCTTTATGTTTTAGGTGTATACTAACATACCTTTGGGAGGTGGAAAATTAGGGGAAATTATTAAAATTCATTAATTTGATCAATTCCTTTAGAATACATGTTACTCAATATCAGGCAATGCTTCATTTTAATCTTTGTTAACCAAATGCTTAACTCAATACCTAGCATATATTTATAGTTCTACATTTGATAATTAAATTCAATTAAAGTAAGAATATTTTTTCCATCTTTGTAAGATAAGAAAACCACCTATACCAACTCTATAGCAATGTATGTTCACTGACTTGTTGGGGGAAAGAAGTGGGTTGATTGTTCAAATATTTAGTCCTTTACTTTCCACTAAACTCATCATAGAAAAATGTAGCAAATTCAATAATGTATAAATTAGCACTAAATTATCTTAATGGTGCATTATAAAAGCATGAGTTATTTAATAACATTGAAATTGATAAAGCAGGAAAATAATGGAATAATAATTGATTTAAATAAAGGGTACTCCTGAGAACTACCTTAGAGTTCTCTTATTTCCTAATGTGGAATTTAAGTGTTCTGTTTCTTCATCCCTTATGGGTGAAAGTAAAGTTGATGGAATCTACTTTTCTATAATGTTTAAAGACATAGGTAGTTATTTTTCTGGAATAATCTAAATTCAGCTCTGCCCAGATGTAGAAGGACAGCTGGGATGACTCAGATTCCTCAAAATCTTATAATTCAACTAAAAACTATTTTTTGTTAAATATTTAACAAAAAAAGTCATATGTGTTTCATTGGCATTAATATATTAATTTAAGCCTCACAAAATACCTTACATACATTAAAAATCTTAATATGATATTATTATATCACATATATTACTTCATTTTATAGAACATGCAGATGCTTAGGAAATAATCTGCTTTATTGTTGTTTTTGGTCAATCTTTTCAATTCTGTCCAACTTCATGATTCTAATTGGGGTTTTCTTCAGCAAAGATACTGCTATGGTTTGCAGTTTCCTGCTCCACATCATTTCACAGATGAGGAACTGAGGCAAACAGGGTTAACTGGCTTGGCTAGGATCACACAGACCTTTATCTATCAGCACTGCTAGACAAATCATTTAACTTTTCCAAGTATTAGTTTCCTCATCTGCAAAATGTATATAATATGCCTTGTTTATAATACCTGCTTTAATTTTCCTTGTAGAATTGTTGTGAGGAATAATAAAGATAATTCAAAAGAGATTTTTTTTGTAAACTGAAGACAATAAACATGCATTTTTACTTGCTGCTATTGTTCTAATTCTCCTTCTATTATTTTCTGAATGATTGATTTTAAAGTTTTTAAAATATTCCGTAAAGTGCAGCTGAACCCAGATGCTAAAGAGAGATCTTACTAAAGACCAGAGTAGACACTTTTCATCCTACTTCAATGGATTCATGAATTCATTGATGTAGGTGTTCACTCTACAAGTTCAGATTATAGCACTTTTATCCAGGCTTTATATTTCAATCAGTCCTCAAAAGGGAGTGAACCCAATATGGTTGAAGGCCTTTGTATATGGGTCTTTGAAGAATTCTTGTGTCTTAATACACTTGTCCATTTGTTATCCCTTCCTCTTCTTACCTTACAGATTTATTCTACTGCTGCAACAAATTTTCTCTAACCCCATGGTCCCTTCCTCTGATTGGTCAGCTCCTCTCAGAATCTCCATTTTAAGAAAAGTACCCATGGCACCCATGACTTCATTCTTCTCTAGTCTCTGGAAATGGATATAGAAATAGTATGTGTACAGTCTCTTCGAAGATTCTATTTATTGTTAAAGTGTGATTCAACAGTGCATTGCCTGACATTTTCTGCTAAATTTGTCATTGATTAATTTAGAGGGACAGAATCTTTGCCTGAGAGGTTAATGACCTAAGACAGATTTATGATGCCATTATGAAAAGAACAAATAGATTAGTGAATAAATATTTGAACTATGGCCAATGAAGGCAAAAGAACACAATTCGGCTCTAGCATGGTAGAATGTTAAAGCCTCCCAATGGAAAAAACATTCTAAGGCATACTATTACTGAAAAATTTTTACTTATTGGATAATGGAAAATAGAAGTTCAACTGTGTAAAAAAGAAGTTTTGAATAGAACTGCTTCAATACCTTTCTGACTCACTAATTTAATGAAAATCAATACTTACTAGTAATGATGCCAGTAAATGTTCATAAATATCCTTCTTATTTTTATAATATAAATAACATGAAAATAATTTGAGTCAGGTATAAAACTGTTTAAACTCTTCCATGTTCTCTTTTAAATTATATCAAACCATGCATTTACTTGGTAGACTACAAAGAGCATGGGCTCTTCAAAGAAGAGTTAGAATTTTATGTTAATCATTTCACCCAATATCCTCTATAATTTAACCATATACATTTACAAGGTAGCCAACCTAACTTACAGAGTTTATAGCAATTTGACTGAACAAAGGTAATTAAACCATATGGAGGATTAAAACTAATATTGACTGTTTTAATTAAATTTTATCTAAGCAACCAACACAACTAACCATAAGCTTAGCTGCTAACTAGTTGTTTAAAAAAAAGATTATCTAAACCTTAACAGCAACAAGAAGTAGAATTACAATTGTAAAAAATAGGTGTTTTTTCCTCATTCAACTGTACTTAAGTAGAAAACAAGAGGAAACCAGTTATTGCTGGTTTTCTTTTAATAAATGCCAAGGTCTAATACCAACTTGCCAACTTCTTTTTCAATTGAATTCAAGGTAAATATATAGCTAAGGGTGTGCTTTTGTTTTTAAAGAGTGACTAATTTTCACAGAAAACAAAGTTTTTAATGCTGATGAAGTGGTGGATAAATAGTACTTATGTAAACAGGATAATAATTCTGTAGCTGTTTGTACTAATTACATGATCTAAGAAGATTTATTCCAACAAAAAAGGTTTATCAGCAGCTGTTGAATTTGAATTAAAGAAAAATAAGGGAAATAGTTATGTGTCCCTAAGCTCCAGAAGAAAAAAAAACATCTGGATGTAGCTATTGGGAAGAAAGACAGAATTTCAAACAATATAAATACTCAGAAACAAGTTGATATTGATGTGGATGTGTGGGTATGTGAAAAAGTCAGACATTAACCAACTCATCTGTATTGTATTATATTTGGACCTTCTTCATTCCTTGTTTTAAAAGCTGTAACTAATATTTGAAGTAAGAAAAATCAGCTTTGACAATCAGCAATATCCACATTGAGCTCTCATTTCAGACAATTAGTCACTGGAGAATGAGCCATTACACACATCATCAGTGTCTCCTGAGAGGTGTTATAATTCAGCTGATCTATACTATATTTGCACACATACACACATACACACATGCCAAGTTTTTGGCACACTTGACAAACTGAAGTTCAAAGAAAATGAGAAGGCAAGGAATAAGAAGATCAGAATCAAGTCTTTTGAGGAACAGTAATAAGAACTAAATGTAAGAGTAATCATAAAATAATTTTGGTGTGTGTCAGTGATTATGTTTTCCACACTACCAAAAATAAAATCATCTTGAAATGAGAAAACTTAGTCATAATTATCAGTTATGTGACATTTATATAGCTCATTTTTAGAGTTGGAAAATGCTTTGAATAATTTATGTTACTTGATCTTTATAGTAAGTCTGGGAGGTAATTGCCACAGCTATTATCCCTCTTTAACAGATGAAGAAACTGAGTCTGAGAGAGTTTAAGATTTTTGACCAGAGTCATGGAGCTTTAATGTGTCAGGAAATGGAGTTTTAGTTTCATAACTCATGTTTTAACACAGTAACTAATAAGCTTTATTTTGTAAGATCAGTTTATGTTTTTGTTTATTACATTAAATTTCCCAGTTATCTCCCTATCTCCTTCCCTTCCTTCTTTGTACTAGAGAAGGTATCATTTACACACATAAACACACACATATGTATAAAACTGTCTTTCTTTGGTGGCAGATATAGACAAGTTGGTCTTAAAATGATATGTCTGTATAATATTCTTTTAATTCTGTTGATTTTGTTCTTCAAAACTCTTCATCGTTTTTTTAAACCCAGCCCTACCCAAGTTTTTAACAGTTTACTTTATTTGAGATCCTAAAGCAAAAGATTAATTAGGGACAAGTTTGGATATTTGTGCATACTTTCAGTGAATGCTCAATACTACCTAATAAAGTCCTACTACTTTAGCTTACCGGTCAAAGACTTTTCTCATACTCTCTACCAACCTTTCCAGTATAGTAATATGTCCTATCTCTTATGACTCCTGCAAAGTCACTTTAGTCAAAGGTTTTCACTAACTATTAAAAATGTCAAGGTCCTGAAACTAGCTACTGGTTAAATTTTTAATCAGTTATAGTATCACATTGTGACAAAACACATCTTTTACACTGAGGCAAACTGTTATGTACTAAAAATAGAAAGAGGTGTAAAGTTAGATCTGGTTTTATTAATTACAAGTTATGATACTTAACCACCTATAATATTTTGGACAAGTCCATAGTCTCTGTTCCTCAGTGTAGAAGAAGGAGGTTGGATTTGTATGTTTCCTTCTAGGTCTTATTCTATGAGCTGAGGTCCCTTTAGGGGAAAAGGATCAGGATGATGAAAGGCTCAAAAAACTTGCCAAAGTCTATTTGGCTGTAAAAAACAGTGAATATTAACATGGAGGGAAGAAAACTTAGTAGGGCCATTTTAACCATCTACAAGGACTGCCTGCCTTATGCAAGAGGGGTCACACTTGTGTGATTTGACCTTAGAAGTCTGAAAGAGACTGAAGATGAGAACTTGCAGAGAGATATGTTTAGGCTAAATAAAAAAGGATAGCATCCTGGTGATCAGAGCTGTATATGGGTAGGATTTTCTGTCAAAAATCCTGAAACCTCATGATTTTTTGATTGTAGAGGGATCTCTTATTCGACTTGGATTAGGTAATTTTATAGATTTTCCTTCCAGTTCTAATATTCCATGCTTCCTAACTGACCTCCTTGATGCTAATCTCTCCCTTCTGTAATCTATCTTGCATGTAGTTTCTAAAAGTAATTTTCCTGTGGCACAATTCTGACCATATACTTGCCCTCCCCAACCACTAACAACAACAACAAACTACTTTAGGGATTCCCTGTTTCCTACAGGGAAAACACACACACACACACACACACACACACACACACACACACACACACAGAGAGAGAGAGAGAGAGAGAGAGAGAGAGAAGCAGATTCCTGTTTCTGACATTTAAAGTCTTCTGCAATATGATTTCATCATTTCTTTCCTTACTTTTTCCATTTTGTTGTCCTTTTTTAATTCATGGTACAGCCAATGGATTGCTACTTCTTTGCCAAATTCAACATTCTAGATCAGTGATGGCAAACTTTTAGACTTTAGAGACCAAGTGCCCAAACTGCAACCCTCATGCTTCATGTGAGACACTGCCTTATCCCAGACAGGGGAGGGAGGAAGCATCCCCATTGGGCTGCTGGGCAGAGGGGAGGGTCATGTGAGAAATGTCCTCAGACATGTGTGGAGAGGGCGGAGGAGAACAGTCTCCTCCGGCATGCATGCCATAGGTTCACCAACATGGTTCTAGTTCCTTTCCATTTTAATTCCCATAAACAGCCTCCATGCTTGGAATATAGTCCCTTTACAACTCTACCTTTCAAGGCTATTACCTAGCTTTTCTTCTCAGTTTAGGGACCACACCCTTCCAGAGTTATTCATGGCTATAACCATTTACAGTTGTTAAGGATCTTTTGTAGGTACTTATCTTTGTACATGTTGTACCTTCCCAGCATAATTTAAGCTCCTTGCTATGAAACCTATGATTCATTTTAGTCTTTGTATGCTAGGTGTTTAGCATAGTGATTTTCATGTAGGAGAGTTTTAACAAATATCTGTTGTTTAGTTGAATTGAATGAATGCCCCCCCTCAGGCAAATATGCAACTTTTAAGCCTGTATTTGACTCAATTTTATATATTTTACCTATATAAAAACATTTATATGGTACTTAAAGTTTTATAAAATAGTATATATATTTATCTCATTTGATCTTTGTAACAACCATGTAACAAGTGCTATCATTATTCACACTTTACAGGTAAAGAAATTGAAGCTAATGGAAGTTAAGTGACTTGGCCTATGATACACAGCCAGTAAGGAATTGAGGCAGGATTCAAAATCAGGTCTTTATGAATTTGAGTCTAACATTCTATTCACTGCCTGAAATAGCTGCTTAGGCCACTTAGCCATTTTATCTCCCCTTAAAGAAGGCAAGTTCCTTTACAACTGATTCATTTGTCCCTATTTTCAGAATCTAAGTAAACCACATAGAACAGTGATGGGCAAACTTTTCAAAGAGGGAGCCAAAGGAAAGGAAATGCTCATCTGTCAGTCTGTTTCTAAGTCAACTCTTTCGAAGTTTCATTGTATTGAATCCTACTCATGGTATTTGTCAGATTAGGAATAATGTCCAGCGGCCAGATAGAACATTTTTAGGGCCCCCCCCAATCTGGCCCATGGGCCATAGTTTGCCCATCACTGACCTAGAATATAATAAGTGCTGAAGCAATGCTACTTGATTGTCAGTTGAGTGTTCAATTGATTATACTTCACCTGGTACTCTCATAAGACCCCGTGGTTTTAATTATCTCTATGCTTCCCAAACTATATATCTAGTCCTAGTGTTTCCTTTCAACTACAATCCTCTATTAACTACTGTCTTGTGGACCCCAAATTAGATATCATAGTCTTAAGCTCAGCATGTCTAAAATGGAACCCATTATCTTTCCCATAAACCCATTCTTCTTTAAAATTTCTCCATTTCTGTGAAAGACACAAACATCCCTCCAGGAGCCCAGGTACTTTGGCATCATTTCTTAATTCCTCACTCTCTCACCACAACATCTTTTGTATCTCTTCTCTCTACTCATAGTCACCACTCTTTTTATTAAAGCTTCTCTCCAGAACTCTTTTGGCTTCTAAATTAGTATTCTTATCTCCAGTCACTCTCTATGCTAAGCCATCCAATACACAGCTGACAAAAAAGTTTTCTAAAGTCTAAATCTGATTATGTTTAACAAATTCTACCATCTCCTCATTAATTCTAAAGCTAAATATAAACTTGAACATTTCAAGCTCTTCATAGCCCTATCCCTTTTTACCTTTCTAGTCTTCTTATATATTTTCTACATATTATATGGTTTGACATAGTGATATTTGATATTATTTTTAAAATATATGTTTGTGTATATATGTACATGCATATATATATATATATATACATACATTTATGCTATTCTTTATACATGCCACTCAATCCCTCATCTCTGTGTTCTTATACTGGTTGATCTTCATATTAAAAATTTTTTGGGCCTCCTCACCTATACCTAGAAGAATTCCTGGCTTCTTTTAAGACCACAATCAAACTAACCTGGAGCTCTTTCTAGTAACCTTCTTTTATAATAATTTTTCCTCTAAAGTTAATATCTACTCTCTATGTATCTATTGTGAGTATGTGTGAGCAAATATTTTTGTACATGCTGCTCTTTGAGAGCAGGGACTATTTTTGTTTATTCTTTGTATCCCCAGAACTTAGCATAATACTCAATTCATACATAGTAAATGCTGAATAAATTCTTGTTCACTGCTTAATTAGAAGCCACACAAATAATACCATATTATACAACCGCTTCAAATTACAGAACAAACCATTAGGCTGAGAAGTGGCTAAACAAATTGTATCACATGAATGAAATGGAATCTTAAAATGCTACAAAAAATGATATAAAGCATAGGAATGCTAATATGAACTGTGTCCTAGCAAATAGGACCAGATAAGTTATAACTACATCTATATCTATATCTACATACACACATACATATATAAATATATGTATAATTATATCAGCAATGTAAATAAGAAAGGAAGCACATGAATTTTCATGTAATTATAATGACTTTAGCCTTAGCCCTGAAAAAATTTTGAGAAAATTTACCACCTTACACATCTTTTAAACGATTAAGGAAATCTCTCTTACCAGGCAGAGTAAGGTGTGAAGCTTTCTCTCTTACCTAATACCCTCCACAAACAACCAAAAATAACTCCACAAAATCAAATCCAAAAGCAGCAAAAATAGACCTGTGTCTAGAGTAAAGCTGAAATCCTGGGAAAACTAGTAAGGAAGGTTTCTGATTTCCCTGGCCTCAGTCTGCTAATGCCATAGTCACTGGGGGTAAGAACTGAGGAAATAGAATGGAATCAAGAAGGTAACCCCTGAGGGCAGGGTCAGCAAATCACCTTGTCTACTGAGCTTTTGGGAGCAGCTTTGACTCTGGAGACCATTTCTACCCAAAACAATGAATTGAAGAAGTGGAGTTCAAGCCTTGGTCTTAGTTAGTAAGAGACTTGGAGGTCGAAGGAACACAGACTGGATATCTACTCTGTCCTGGGCTATAGGAGTAGAAGAGAAGTGAGGAAGAATCTTGCACTAGTGAGTGTTTGCAGAGGGAATAGGGTCCCATCAGCTGTGGTCTCTCCAAGGATAAGGAAGCCCTTGCATGTTGCCATGTGGGGATGAAGATTGGCTATTTGCAAGAGCAGAGACAAAACTGTCAGAAAACTCTCCTTGAAACATATGAAGTCAATGTTGACTTGGCCTTGAGTGAAAGATCCAGAATTACATCATAACCTAGACTATAAAAATCAGAATACTCAATAGCACCCCAGTAAACACAAATTCAAAAAATTCCTGAAACTTGAGATAACATACCTCAAAACAACTAGAACTTTGGACGTCCAGTAAAAAGCCAATAATTAAGTCTATTAGTCTGGCAATTAAAATTTTTAAATGAAAACAAATTAAAATGAAGTAGCAACGGAAAAAGAACCCAACTTTTGAGAGGTGTTATGGGGACAGAGAAGATCTCATCTCAGACTTAAAGGGAAGTAAAATAAAATGACTTACTAAACAAATAGCAAAGAAACAAAATAAATGGTCACAAGTTCAAAATTAGCTTTTGGAAGATCTCTAAAAAGGCCTCAAAAACCAAATCAGAGAGATAGAGGAAAAAATTAGAAAAAGAAATAAGAGCAGTGCAGGAAAATCAAGAAAATTATGAAAAAAAATCTCCCAAATGGAAAAAGAGATACAGAAACACATGGAAGAAAAAGAAAAAACACCACCTTACAAAAACAGCTGTCCTGAAAAGCAAATTCAAGGAGAGGTGATATAAGAATAGTTGGACTTTGAGAAAGTTATAATAAAAAAGTGTTTAGATACCATGCTCTAAGAAATCATGAAGGAAAACTGCCCAGAAATTCTAGAATCAGAGGGTAAAATAGAAATTTAAAGAATCCACCAATCACCACCTCAAAGAGACTGAAAGATGAAAATGCACAAAGCATCATTGCTATGTGTCATAATTCCCAGGTTAAGGAGAAAATACTACAAACAACAAGGAATAAACCTCAACAATTTCAGTACTGTGGAGCTATAGTCAGAATAATCCAAGAGTAGTAGCCACAACATTAAAGACATGGAACCCAGCATTTAAAGGGAAAAAGAACTTGGATGACCAGCAAGAATAACACATCCATCAAAGAAGAATATAATTCCAAAAGTTAAAAATGTATATTCAACAAATTAAATGAGTTTCTACAATTCTTGGAGAAAAAATCAAGAACTCAGCAGAAAATTTGATTTATAAGAAACATACAAAGGTAATGAAAGACTAATCATAAACAATTCAAAAGATCAAATCTTTTGATTCCTGAATGAGAAAATGTCATCTATAACCCCTGGAAACAGCATCATTGCCTGGGTATTTTCAAGGGCATGTATGGATAAAAGATCCATGTTGAGATGAATATAATGAAATTAATCAAAACTATAGGGGAATAGACTAGGAAAAAGTAGTATTGAATAGCTATGTCATATCAAAGAGGAATGAGTGGAGGAAATGCCATGGGGAAGGGGAAGAGGGGGTGGAGGACTGGTAGTAATATAATCCTGCTCTCATAAAACCTGGAATAAAGAGAGAACAACATGCAGTTAGAAGGATAAATTGTTTCTTCATATACAGAGAAAGAGAAGGGAAGATGGATAGCATAAGGAAGGGACTGGGGAGTGAGTACTTATCAAAAGTTGGGGGTAAAGTGTTGGATAGGGAGGAAATCAGGAAAAAATAGGAGAGTGATTTTTTGAATCAAACTGATCTCTAGAAATAGGAGAGCATGTTTGGGCAGATAAGGAATGGATTTTTTGGAAAGGTGAATAAAACCAGAATTAAAGGGTAAGGGGGAAAAGAGAAGGGAGGGATCTTTGGAAAGATGGACACACTTTTAACTAGTATGGAAAAGGGAGAGGATAAGGGAGGATTGGGGGGAAAGGATATGATTTGGAGAGGTATTAGTTAAAAGAAATTGAACTTTTGAAGAGGAATATGGTGGAATGAAAGGAAGAAGGGGACAAACAATGAGGAGGAAGAGAATCAATGAAAATACACAGCTAGTTAGTATGACTTTGAATGAAGTGGAACGAATTCACCCTTGGAAAGAAAATGTAAAGCAAAAAGTATAAAGAAACCAGAACCTGAAAATATTTTGTTTACAAGAAACTCACTAAAACTTAAAGACACATATAAGGGAAGATGAGGGGCTAGAGTAGAATATACTATGCCTTAGCTGATTCAGAGAGGTTAGAGTAGCATTCATGATCTCTGACAGTGATGGAACTAAATTGGAAATAATTGGAAGGGATGAATGTAACAATTGTGTTGGAGTATGTAGAGATAATGAAACATTATCAGTATCTGACCTGTAAATACCAAGTATTGTAGCAACTAGATTTTTTTTAACCCTTGTACTTCGGTGTATTGTCTCATAGGTGGAAGATTGGTAAGGGTGGGCAATGGGGGTCAAGTGACTTGCCCAGGGTCACACAGCTGGGAAGTGGCTGAGGCCGGGTTTGAACCTAGGACCTCCTGTCTCTAGGCCTGACTCTCACTCCACTGAGCTACCCAGCTGCCCCCAGTAACTAGATTTTTAAAAGAAAAAATTAAATGAGATAGAGATGGAAATAGACAACAAAATAATAATGGCAGAGGACTTTAATTTTCCTCTCTCAGAACTAGATAAATCTAACCAAAAAGTCAATAAGAGAAAAGTTAAGGAGATGATTAGAACCTTAGATAAGTTAAATATGATAAATATCTGGAGAACCCTCTCATACTTACATGAATTTAATAGATCTAAGACTGAGCATACACATAATCCAAACAGACACTCAGAGATCATAAATAATCTGCAAAAGTCTTACTTTATCACTCATCATAAAAAGGTGCTACTCCTGTATTCTGGAAGGGTTGTCATTTTGGAAGTAAAAAGTTCCACTGGATATGACCAAGCTGGAAAAATGTAGTTCTGGAAAGAGTAAGGTCCTGGCAACACATTATAAATGCTTCCTAAAGTGCAGTTTCATTAAATATGGTCTTGGTAATGTATGTTACCTGAGAAAAAGATGGATTAAAGTGACCAAATTAAATGCTGATATGAACATGGAAAAACAGGCCCAATATTACCTTGTTAGAACAGTTGTGACATTTTTTTTTAGAAAACAAGACATTGAGCAATATATCTGTCCATGATAATTGACCTTAGGATCCCATGAGTAGGATTAGATCCTAAGGGCATTATTGAGAGGAGGAAAATGTAAAATATTCATGATAGCTTTGTTTGTAATGACAAAAAAACTGGAAGTAACACAAATGCAATGAATGGAAGAAATAACTGAATAGATTGTGATATTTCATGTAATTAATTATATTATCTTATTAGAAATGATAAATATTGGAAATGTAAAGAAAAGAAGGAAAATATGTGAAGAGCAGAAAAGAGATTAAGAATAATAGATACTAGGATTACATTAAAAATAATATCCACAAAATCAAGAGGAAAAAATAAAACAAAGCCAAAGGGATCTCAAATGTAGGGGATATTTCTATTATCATAGATATGTCATTTATGTATTTTAAACAAATTATAAACAATGAGGAGTTTGTGGTTTCACAAACAATTTCTTTACACTTGTTTAATTAAATGTTTTGGTGGTGATTAAATATATAATAAAAGTAAATAAATAAATAATATTTTAAAATATAAAAAGAAATCTATCTTACTCTACAGGGAAGTAGGAGGGAAAGAGAGTGAGAAAAGGGGCCTAGGATTGATAACAAAGAGAGAAAATTGGGGCATGTGGGGATCAGAAACCAAATAGAGTGAAATAGGAAAGAGTAATACCCAGTATCCATAATGGTGCAAAAAAAAGTACAAAAAGTCTTTCTAAGAAAGGCTCCATTCCTCAGATTCATAGAGAAATGAGTCATTTGACTATAAGAATATTCATTTTCCCCCAATTGATAAATGATCAAAGGATATAAACAGGCAATTCTCAAAAGTAATTAAAGCTTTCCTTAGTCATGCAAAAAAAAAGCTATAAGTCACTACTAATAAGAGAAATGCAAGTTAAAACAATTCTGATATACCACCCCCACACCTATCAGATTGGCTACTCTGACAGAAAGGAAAATGTCAAAACTTGGAGATAATGTGGGGAAATTTACACACTCTTGGGGGAGTTGTGGGAACTAGAAAATAAAAGCATTATGGAAGTGAGGAATGAAGGATGACTATATTGACAAAACCAAACTGATAAGCTAGTTTTTTGGCTTTACTATGTTTTTTCCTCTTTTTTAAAAATTCTTTTTATACTGCCACATATTCATATCCAGGATGTGCACTCTGATCATACCACTGGTATTGTGATGTGATCACAGTGATATATATTTTTAACACTTACCCTCTAGTATCACTTCTAAGATGGAAGAGAAATAGGAGCTAAGCAATTTGCATTAAGTGACTTGCCCAGAGTCACACAGCTAAGAAGTGTCTGAGACCAGACTTGAATCCAGTTCCTCCTGACACCAGGACAGTCATGTGCTCTATATACTGTGCTAAGTCCATGCCCCATCACTGTGATATTGTGACCCCCTCCAATGAGAGTGTGACCCACATTTTTCCATTATAAAGGTTGTATGTTTCCTTGTAACATTCTCTGCTTGGACCTATCTATGAACTGATAGATTACTTCTTTTTTTTTAATTTTTTAATTTTTTAGAAAAATTTGCTATGGTTACATGATTCATGTTCTTACTTTCCCCTTCGGCCCCCCAATAGCTGACATGCATTTCCACTGGTTTTAACATGTGTCATCTATCAAGACCTATTTCCATATTATTGATAGTTGCATTGGTGTCATCGTTTCGAGTCTACATCCCCAATCATGTCTGCATCAAGCCATGTGTTCTTCTATTTTATTGAATGTCCATTTTTCCCCAGAAAGAAAATACTCAGTTTTGCTAGATAGGTGACTCTGCTTTGTAAACCCCAATATTTCATCTTCCTGAGTATCATATTCCATGCCTTTTAATCCTTTAATGTAGAAGCCACTAGGTCCTGTGTTATCCTGATTGTAGCTCCATGATATTGAATTGCTTCTTTCTGACTACTTGAAGGATTTTCTCCTTATCATAGTGGTACAGAGGTCTGGCTCTATATCAACAAGGATTTTGAATGACGTTTAATGACGTTGGACAATAAGAATGAAGCAGAAAATTGAGAACAGCCAGACGAATGGTTAGCCCAAAGCTGCTCTGAAAAAATCTCGGAGCATTTTTATTTTTTACCATTTCAAAGAACAGTTTCTAAAAAAGCACAATGAAGTTTCACAACTGCTCCAACACACCAAGGTTACAGAATTACATCATGATTAGTATTTGGTTTTACAAGGAATTTTATCATGAAGATTATGCCCTGATGACATAATGTCCAAGGTCAGAAATGAGCCTCATTTTATATAAAAGTTATTTTAGTAAAAAGCTTCTATATTTCAAAAGATATCATAAACAGGAGTATAGATTTTTATCTTAGATAAGACCATCCTGTCTGAATCCTGACTTGCAGGACAGAAATTCTATAGTTAATATTCCAAACTTTTCAAGTATATTTTTAATAGTCATTCTAAATATTGTATATAGCCATCATTATAGGGAGTTTCTTGCTTCTATGAAAGCTACCTTATTCTTCGCAGAGGAGCTATTTACATTAATCCAGATAAGGTAGGGAGAAACAAATTTCAATATATGTTTTCTGTATTTATAAGATCCAAATTCTCTCCCTCCATCCTCCTTTCTCCCTCCCAAAAAGGGTAAGCAATTTGATCTGAGTTATAGATGCATTATCATGCAGAGCATATTTTCATGTTGGCCTTTGTTGTAAGAGAATATATAAATCTAAAAAATATAAAACCCAAACCCTAAAATAAAAACACAAATAAACTAATTTAATAATAATAAATAATGAAATAAACAACAAATAAATAATAAATAATAGATGAACTAATTTAATAAATAATCTAATAAACTAACATTTAAAAATAGTATGCTTTGATATTCCTTCTGATTCCAACAGTTATTTCTCTGGAGATGGACAACATTCTTTGTTATAAGTCCTTCAGAATTGTCCCAGATCATTGTATATCTGAGAATAGTTGAATATTTTACAAACAATCATTATACAATATTGCTGCTACTGTGTACAATATTCACTTGGTTCTAGTTATTTCACTCTTCATTAGTTTATGTAGGTCTTTCCAGATTATTCTCAAATAATCTTGCTCATCATTTCTTATAACATAGTAGTATTCCATTTCAAACATCTATCACAATTTGTTTAGCCTTTCCCCAGTTGATGGACATAGCCTCAATTTCCAATGCTTTACCATCACCAAAAAGCTGTGATGAATATTTTGGTAAAGTAGGTCTTCTCTTCCCCACTTTAAAAATATCTTTGGGGTTCATACATAGTAGAGCTACTACGGAATCAAAGGGTATGCACAGTTTTATAGCACTTTGGACACAGCTTTAAGTTGCCTTCAAGAATGTTTTTTCTCCTTTATTTTAATTGTCAGAACAAAAATGATTCTTTTCTTTCCCTCCTTGTACCTACTCTCCCAATGCAGATGTGAATGAAAATTTTTAAAAATTATATCCCCGGAAGTCCATGAGATTGGTGCCAGTATAAGGAGAAGAAAAAGAGTTGAGCCTGTATAAAGACTTAAGAGTAGTTCATATAAAAGTGCACAAGTTAAAAAAAACAAACAAAAATCTCAAAATTGCTTCCATGGTTCTACATAACCTGTAGAATAAATGCAAAAGCATTAGATGGGAAATTATGATATGCCACAAGCTACCTCCAGTTGACCCTTTTGGCCTATTTGCATATTATCACCTCTCATGTACTCATTTCTCCAGCCACACTAAACTAATAATTGTTTTCTAATCTAATTTTCCTTCTACTACTTCCATGTATTAACATAGGCATTTTGATTGATGAAATTCTTCTCTTCTTTTAAGAGCTTGTTTAGGTGATGTTTTTTCATGAAACCTTTTTTTTTTAAAACTCTTAACTTCTGTGTATTGGCTCATAGGTGGACGAGTGGTAAGGGTGGACAATGGAGCTCAAGTGACTTGCCCAGGGTCACAGAGCTGGGAAGAGTCTGAAGCCGGCTTTGAACCTAGGACCTCCCGTCTCTAGACCTGACTCTTAATCCACTGAGCTACCCAGCTGCCCCCCCATGAAGCCTTTTTAATTATCCTTTGAGTTCCCAAACCAAGTAACGTCTCATTTTCCTCAATTTTCATATAGTACTTTTTTATAATCTATTCTTTGATTTCATCATATGTTAGTTTGTTTGTCATTTTCTTCTCTAGCTCATTTTCCAGATGATAAACTAAAACAAATAATGTTAAGAGACTTTCCAAGGTCACCCAGTTAGAAAAGATTTGAACTGAGGTCTTTCTGGCTCGAGGGCCAGTACTCTATCCACTGTACAACCTAGCTTCCTGTAGCTTACATATTTACTTTCATGTAAAAGATTTTTAATATATGTTAAGGACCTTAGACTCAGGGACTGACACTGTCTACCTTTGGTTCTCCAGGGACTAAAATAGTGACCTCACACTTCCTTGACTCATAGACATTTTAAAATGAAAGAAAATGAATTGAATTAAATTTTATTGAACTAAATTGAACTCCATTCAATTGATTTGAATGGGCAAGTTTCCTTTTAACCTCAGGTCAATTTTACCAATTTGCATTATTAATGAAATCATTTAACATCCTATCTGTATAAAATTGCATTTGGATAAAACAGTTATAGTGAGACAAATGAAAATGGGTCATTCTACTTTATTTTTCTATAAAACTAAGTAACCTGAGGGCTATAAATTGCTTTGCAACATGTATGATTCCAACAAAGAGAAAGACCATTAATATGGACTCTTTCAAATATGTGTTTGCTCTAAGACTGTGAATTCAGAAACAACTGGAATAAAATTAAATTCACCAACTTTAGAGTTATGTCTAGAACAGAATTTATGAGAGATAGAAGACTTCCATTAAGTAGAATTAGTGAATTATTAAAATACTATTCAAATATAGCCTAGTGATAAGAATGCAAAGCAATGTGGTGGTAAGAAAATTCACTCTAGAGTCAAAGAACTTGAGTTCAAACTCTATCTCTCACACAGCTTCTATGACATTGAACAAATAATCTAGCTTTCTCAATTTCCTTATCTGTAAATGAATATTTTAGACTAAATTGCTTCTGAAGTCATATCCAGCTCTAAATCAGTGATTCTATGTGTTCTACAAATAAGTTTTGAAATGGAATCAGGTCAGCATAATGATTCATCAAAGAAGCTAAGTAAGGTACATTAGATAAAAATGAGAAATTCAAAAACTAAATTTGAGACAGTACTGACATACACTAGTAAAGGACTTTCCTCCTCAGAATTTTTATTATTGTTTTCATTTTCTTATTTGTTCTCTCTAAGATAAAAGAAAGGGAAAAGTGTATAATCAAGAGGAATTTGGAAATATAACATGAAATTTGAGCATGTTGAATTTTCTCTTAAAGAGTATTTTTGAGAAATATGAATATAGAATACTTTTAAAAAACTAAGGATGATACCTGATTATACTACTATTGCTCATTTCAAGGATCAAAAAGAAAATAAAAATGGGTACTCAGTTTAATCAATGTTTCTATAAACTCCATTTGGAATACAGAGTCTTTTTTTTGTTTTGTTTTGTTTTGGTTTAACACCCATTGCACATATTAGAGAGAAATATGTTTATCCAACTATGTACAATTTTCCAAATCTTGAATACCCTCAAGCCTAAAAGAAAAATGTAGATTTGACACATATTCTGGAAGAACTCAAAAAACTTCAAAATCCAATTAAGAGAGACAGAGGGAAAGTGGGAAAGAGAAATGAAAGTGAAGCAAGGACAAATGGGTCAATTGAAAAAGGAAAAACAAAAACTGCCAGGAATATAATGCCTTAAAAATCAGACCTGACCATCTAGAAACTAATGATTTCATGAGAAATCGAGAGACAAAAAGCAGAATCAAAGCAATGAAAAAATAAAGGAAAACATGAGATATCTTATTGAAAAAACAACTGACCTGGAAAATAGATCTGGGAGAGACAATTTAAGATTTATTCGACTCCCTGAAAGTCATGATCAAGAAAAAAAACCCTTAAATTTCATATTATAAGAAATTATCAAAGATAACTGCCCAGAGAGCCTCAGACAAGAAAATTAAATTGAAATTAAAAGAATTCACAGATCACCTCCAGAAAGAAATCCTCAAATGGGAACTTCCAGAAATATAAAAGCTAAATTCAAGAACCACCAACCTAAGGTAAAAATCCTTTAGGCAGCCATGGAAATACAATCAGAATCACAGAGGACCTCGTGGCTTCTACATTAAAGGATCAAAAGGTATAGAAAATGACATTCAGGAAGGCAAAAGATCAGGACCTACAAAGCAGAGTCAACTATCTAGCAAAACTGAGTATATTCTTTCAGGGGAAAAGGACGTTCAATAAGATAGAAGATTTCCAAACATTTCTGAGGAATAAGCCAGACCTAAATAAAAAAAAATTTAAGTTAAAATATGAGACACAAGAGAAGCCCAAAAAGGTAAAAAAGAAAGGGAAAATTTAAGGGACTCATTCAGATAAAAATGTTTATATATCTACATGAAAACAATTTCTGTAATTCTCAAAAATTACTTTTAGTAGCAGAGAAGATAGAAGGAATTTACTCAGTAAGAGGGTGGAGAAATAAGCTGATTATGATGATATGATGATATAATGATATACGTTATGTGATGATATGGAACAATATGTATGTATATGAATTATATGTAAACAATCAATCAAAGTCTAAAAGAGTGGGTGGCACTGAGAAAAAAGGGAAAGGACAGATAGAATGGGGTAACATATAACTTAAAGAGGAGTGAAAATTCATTACAGAGAGGGAAGGATAAGGGTGGTGATAGCCAATGCTTAAACTTTTGTCTCATTGAAAAGGCTGAGAGAGGGTAAAACAAGTGTACTTGTAGAGAGCCGTAAACAAACAATTTGATCTGTAATTCATATCAGATCCAACTATAACTGATGATTATAACCAATTTATAACTTCCTTCATTATTCAAAGTTTCCCTGTGTAATAAATCATGTTATTTTGAAAAGAAGGGGGATATGTTAGGAGCTATTAAGAGAATTTAGAATCTCAAGTAGATATTTTTATCTGGACCCCATCAAAAGATCAATACAGACCAGCAGAGCCATGTATTGATCCTTTCTCCCTATCAGGTTAGAGAACTGGAATGGGCTATCTAAGATAAAAATATGAGATTCCTCTTTTGGTTCTTTTCATAAATTCTCACCTTCCTTTAAAATGCATTATAGTATTATTGAAAAAGCTTTGGGCTCTCAGCAATCCAGCAGGAGGGGGGCTAACACTGTTCCCCTTTGACTGAGAATGCAGCTGCCTGGTATGGCCAAGGTCGAACCCATGGCAGGGCATTTTGCCCAGAATTAAAGTAAAATAATGAGGCTCAAAAATTGTTTAATACCATCAAGGTTGAGATCTTCAGGAGGCTTTCCAGCCTAACAAGATGTCTCAGGCTTCACCTAATGATAACACATATAGTTGATAGTTTAGCATAGGTTTTTTATCTACATGTGGAGGCTTCTAAGGCTTTTGTTTTGACTATAGTAAAAATATTGCTCTCTGTAACTGTGGGAAACTTTCTTGGGCTTTTGGGGGAAGGGTATCTTTAATTTCCTTTATAATAAACTGGTGACTCCATTATACCTCGGAGCATTATGAGCTAACAAGCCGTGCTTCCAATCTGTTTCGTTCTTTACATCCAACTACCATCCTAAGCCACTCAGATAAGTCTCTGGTTATAGAGCAGGATCTCTATATATACTCAGTGGGGTATAGAATTCTATCTTACCTCACAAAGAAGTAGAAGGTGAATAAGCAAGGGAAGAGGAAGGTAATTGGAGGGAGTGGAAAGTGCTGCAACATGTTACTGATGGATATATGATACCTACCAAAACTCCAGATCTCCTTCAAATCTCCTTTCTTCTGTGATGTTCCATTCCTCAAAGAAATCTTCTCTGCTTTTCACTTCTCTGTTTCTCCATTGAAAAATGGGGGAAAACCCTTTCTCTGGGACTATTCCAGCCTTGATAGTATATTGGCTTCACACAGAGATTTTATCAATGAACTGGGTTGGGAGGCAAGCAGTTCTGAGTAGCTCACCACTGGCTGGGAACTTTCAGCCCATAGCCAATTGCTGTACACCCCCCATGGAATGTTCAGAATACTCTCAATTCCAGTCTGGCTCTGTGTGTCCAAGAGAGAACTTCCTGTCCCCCTCTTAACCCACCATCTGGGTGTGCCAAACTCTTATGGGGAAAACCAGGAGAAGTTAACTTAATATTTATGTGTGGGTTCAGAAGGGTGAGTAGGAGACAGGAATGGACAATAGGTGGGGCCAAACAAATTAGGGAAACTGGATTTAGCTGTTAAGGGAAATGACTGTTGACAGGAGTGACAGCCCCTAACTATCACCCTACCCCACCTAGACAAGGGGTCTGTGAAAACAGAAAGAAAATGACAAGAGGGTTTGTAACAAATTTAATTAAGGGAACTATGGTCTAAAGCAGTGGTTCCCAAACTTTTTTGGCCTACCATCCCCTTTCCAGAAAAAATATTACTTAGACCTCTGGAAATTAATTTTTAAAAATTTTAATAGCAATTAATAGGAAAGATAAATGCATCTGTGGCCATCACCCCTCCCTGGATCGCTGCAGCACCCACCAGGGGGTGGTAGCACCCACTTTGGGAATCACTGGTTTAAAGGATGGGAATAGGGGTTTCTATACTTCCAAACTATGGGTGAACTACAGGGTCAAGGGAGGGATTTATCTACACTGAACTGAGAACTAAAGCAAGACAGGGCCCAAAGAATAGCAGGACTGAAGTGGGTATCCTCAAAGCAGCATCCTGACACACTCCAGCAATGTTGCAGCTCTTCCAGGACCACTATCTGTACTCTTTCAGGTGGGTAGATCTGGGAGTTAACCCAGCCCAAGTTAACCTGCAACTCAGGTTGGGATTATAGTCTCTACCAAAAATCTCCCACAAGTAGGTGACAGTCTTCCTTCTCGATATCAGGATATCTGGATGCAAACTCTACTTCCTCTGAGGTCTCCCAGGATCAGTTACAACTTGTCCCAACCACCATGGTTGCAGTTACAACTTGTCTCAGAGAGAGAGGCCACACTTCCTGCTTCTCCATTCCATTTAGAATTCTCCAGCCCTGCCTTCTAGGTCTCCTAAATAATAATTTAGTAAACTTCTCACAACATAAGGAAGAACAGAGAAAAAGGGAATTTAGAAGAATGTAAAGGGCATAATATGATAGAGGGCAATACAGTTAGTAATCATAACACTCAATGTGAATTGGGTGTGCTCACCCTTTAAATGGAAGAAAAAGTAGAGTGGATTAAAAACCAGAATCCCACTATATATTGTTTACAAGAAACATATTTGAGGCAGGGTGACCCACAGAGATTCAAGGTAAAAGGTTGGAGCAAAATTTGTTATGGTTCATCTAAAGTTAAAAAAGCAGGAGTAACAATAATGATCCAGACAAAGTTAAAGTAGAAATTAATCTGATTAAAAGAGATAAAGAAGGAAATTACATTTTGTTAAAGGGTACTATAAAAAATGAAGTAATATCATTACTAAACATTTATGCACCAAATGGAGTAGCATCTAGATTCCTAGAGAAAAAATTAAAGGAGCTCAAGGAAGAAATAAATAGTAAGACCATATAAGTGGGGGATCTCAATCTAAGCCTTTCAGAACTAGATAAATCAAACCAAAAAAATAAATAAGGAAGAAGTAAGGGAAGTGAATTAAATGCTAGAAAAAAATTAGAGTTAATAGATATCTGGAGAAAACTGAATTAGAATAAAAAAGAATATACCTTCTTTTCAGCAGTACATGGTACATATACAAAAATCAACCATTAACCTAGGGCATAGAAATATTACAAACAAATGTAGAAAAGTAGAAATAATAAACACAACTTTTTTAGATCATAATGGGATAAAAATTATACTCACCAAAGGTCCATGGAAAGGCAAATTTACTAGTAATTGGAAACTAAATAATCTAATTCTTCAAAACTAGTGGGTCAAAAAAGAAATCATAGAAATAATTAAGGACTTCATTAAAAAAATGACAATGAAGAGACATTACATCAAAATGTATAGGATATAGCCAAAGCCATACTCAGGGGAAAATTTTATATCTCTGAGTGCCTATAATGACAAAATCAAGAGGGATGAGATCAATAAATTAGGCTTTCAACTTGAAAAATTAGAAAGAGAACAAATGAAAAATCTCCAGATAAAAACTAAATTGGAAATTCAAAAAATTGAAAGAAGCATTAATCAAATTGAAAATAAAAGAACTATTGAACTAATGAATAAGACTAGGAGCTGGAAGTTTGAAAAAACAAATAAAATAGATCAATTACTGGCTAATCTAATAAAAAAGAAAGAAGAGAAGAAAATTAACAGTGTCAAAGATGAAAAGGGTGATCTTACCTTTAGAGGTGAAGAGGAAATTAAGGTAATTATTAAGAACTATTTTGCCCAATTATATGGGAATAAATATAACAATCTAGGTGAAATGGGCGAATATTTACAAAAATGTAAATTTCCTAGATTCATAAAAGAGGAAATAGAATACCTAAATAATCTCATCTCACAAAAAAGAAATTGAAAAAGCCATCAAGAAACTTCCTAAAACAAATCCCCAGCATCATATGGATTCACAAGTGAATTCTATCAACCATTTAAAGAACAACTAATCCCATTATACAAATTATTTGACAAAATGAGCAAGAAAGGAGACTTACCAGTTCTTTTTATGACAAATATATGATATTGATTCCAAAGCCAGGCAGACCAAAAACTGAGAAAGAAATCTACAGGCCAATATCCTTAATAAATATAGATGAAAAATCTTAAATAAATACTAACAAAAATATACATTAAGTTATCACAAGAATTATTCACTATGACCGTGTAGGATTCATAACAGCAATGCAAGGATTGTTTAATATTAGAAAAAATTTCCACATAATTGACTATATAAATAATTAAACCAACAGAAATTATATAATTATCTCAATAGATGCTGAAAAAACTTTGACAAAATACAACACCCATTCCTTCTGAAAACACTAGAAATATAGGAATAGAAGGGCCTTTCCTAAAAATAATAAACATTTTAACTCTAAAAACATCAACAAGCATCATCTGCAATGGGGATAAATTAAAAGAATTCTCAATAAAATCGGGAGTGAAACAAGGATGCCCATTATCACCTCTATTATTTAACATTACACTAGAAACATAGCAGTAGCAATTAGAGAAGAAAAAGAAATTGAAGGTATTAAAATAGGCAATGAGGAGACCAAGCTATCACTCTTTGCAGATGATATGATGGTCTACTTAAAATATCCTAGAGAATCAACTAAAAAGCTAGGAGAAATAGTCAACAACTTTAGGAAAGTTGCAGGATAGCAAATAAATGCACATAAATCATAAGCATTTCTATCTATTTCCAACACATCATAGCAGCAAGAGGTAGAAAGATAAACACCATTTAAAATAACCCTACACAATATAAAATACTTAGAAAATTATCTACCAAAACAAACACAGGAATTATATGAAAACACCTACAAAACACTTTCCAAACAATTAAAACTAGATCTAAACAACTGGAAAAACATTGATTGCTCTTGCGTAGGATGAGCTAACATAATAAAAATGACCATTCTACCCAAATTAATTTACCTATTTAGTGCCATACTATCAAACTACCCAAAACCTTTTTTACTGCATTAGAAAAAACTATAACAAAGTTCATTTGGAAGAACAAAAGATCAAGAATATCAAGGGAAATAATGAAAAAAAATGTGAAGGAATGTGGCCTAGCAGTACCAGATATTAAACTATACTATAAAGCAGCAGACATCAAAATGATATGTTACTGGCTAAGAGACAGAAGGGAGGATAAGTGGTATAGACTTGGGGTAAGTGACGTTAGGAAGAAAGTGTATGATAAACTCAAAGAGCCCAAATTTTGGGACAAAAATCCAGTATTTGACAAAAACTGTTGGGAAATTTGGAAAACAATATGGGAGAGATTAGGTTTAGATCAATATCTCACACCCTACACCAAGATAAATTCAGAATGGGTGAATGACTTGAATATAAAGAGAGAAAATTAAAATAAGTCAAATGAACATAGAATAGTTTACTTCTCAGATCTCTGGGAAAGGAAAGATTTTAAAAGCAAGCAAGAGTTAGAGAAAATTGCAAAATGTAAAATAAATGATTTTGATTTTATATCAAACTAAAAAGCTTTCGTACAAACATAAACAATGCAACCAAAATCATAAGGGAAACAACAAATTGGGAAAAATCTTTATAACAAAAACTCTGACAGAGGCCTATTTACTTAAATATACAAGGAGCTAAATCAATTGTATAAAAAAATCAAGCCATTCACCAATTGACAAATGGGCAAGGGACATGAATGGGCAATTTTCAGATAAAGAAATCAAAACTATCAATAAGCACGAGAAAGTTTTCTAAATCTCTTGTAGTTAGAGAAATGCAAATCAAAACAACTCTGAGGTATCACCTCACGCATAGCAGATTGGCTAAAATGATAGCAGGAGAGAGTAATGAATGTTGGAGGGGATGTGGAAAAATTGGGATATTAATGCACTGCTGGTGGAGTTGTGAACTGATCCAACCATTATGGCTGTCAATTTGGAACTATGCCCTAAGTGCTCTAAGACTACCTGCCCTTCGATCCAGCCATAGCATTGCTGGGTTTGTACCCCAAAGAGATCATAGATAAAAAGACTTGTACAAAAATATTTATAGCTGTGCTCTTTGCAGTGATAAAAAACTGGAAAATGAGGGTATGCCCTTCAATTGGGGAATGGCTGAACAAATTGTGATATATGTTGGTGATGGAATACTATTGTGTTCAAAGGAATAAAGAACTGGAGGAGTTCCATGTGAACTGGAAAGACCTCTAGGAATTGATGCAGAGCAAAAGGAGCAGAGCCAGACGAACATTGTACACAGAGACTGATATACTGTGGTAAAATCGAATGTAATGGACTTCTGTACTAGCAGTAATGCAATGACCGAGGACAATCTAGAGGGACTTATGGAACAGAACACTACCCACATTTAGAGGAAGAACTACAGAAGTGGAAACTCAGAAGAAAAACAACCACTTGAACACATGGATTTATGCGGACATGATTGGGGATGTAGACTCAAAACAATCACACCAATGTAACTATTACTAATATGGAAATAAGTATTGATTGATGACACATGTTAAAACCAGTGGAAATGTGCGTTGGATATGAGGGGGGTGGGTAATGAAGGGGGTGGTGAAGGGGAGAATAAAAACATGAATCATATAACCATTGAAAATTTTTCTAAAAAAAAATTTTTTTTTTAAAATAAAGTTCTTTAGGCACTCCATCCACCAGATCTAATCCTTAATTTTATCGATCATTTCCACTTCACATTCACAAAGGATATTATTTAAGTCATACTTATATGATCTGAGATTTTTCCCTACTTTCTTCAAATTAAGTGAACATTTTGAAATAAGCTCATGATCTGCATCACAGATAACTCTAGGTTCTCTACCTTTGACTATAAATTATATTATAACCAATTTGATTTTATTATTGACCATCTGGTGATGTCCCTGTATAGAGTTAATATTTGAGTTCTTGAAAAAATATTTGCTATGATGAGTGAATTATCTTGCCAAAACTTTATTATTCTCTGCCTTACTTAATTTTATACAGCAAGATTATACTCACCTATTATTCCAATTATCTTTTAATGCCTTACTAGATCATTCTAATTCCCTATAATGACAGTGATATTATTTTTGGGGGGTAGTGTTATTTGAGAAGATATTGTAGATCTTCATAGAACTGATCAAGTTTTGTCTCTTTGGCATCAGTGTTTGAAATGCAGACTTGTATTATTGTGATATTGAACAGTTTGCCTTGGATTTACATTGATATTATTTTGTAATTTTTGAGATTGTCCCTCAGTACTGCCTTTCTCACCATTATTGGCTATAAGGGCCACTCCATTTTTTCTAAGGTATTCTTGCCCACTGTAGTATACGTACTGATAACCAGAATTAAATTCATCCATTCCCATCCATTTCAGTGTACTGACACACAAGATGTAAATGTTTACCCTTTATAGCTCCTCTTTTACCACATCTTGTTTACATTAGTTACCTTGGAATCTTACATTCCAGGTTTTTAAGCAATATTGATCTTTACATTATCATTTTGATAACATTAGACACATAAGACACATATGCAGTTGAGCTTCCTTTCAAGGATGGCCCAGCCTCTTCATTCTTTTTGGATCTACTTATAGTTGTCTTTTGTGCTTTCCCAGTAATATGTTTGATACCTTCCAACCTGAGGGGTTCGTCTCCCTGTGTCATGTATTTTATCACTTTAATGCTATTCATGAAATTTTCTTATAAAAGTTACTGGAGTAATTTTCCATTTTCTTGTCCAGTGGACCACCTTTTGTCAGAATGCTCCACTCTCACCTGTATCTCTTGGATAATCCTCCATGGCACAGTTTATAGTTTAACTAGTCTGCATAAACCTTTCTGCATTGACAAGACAGTGATCAAGGAGGGGCCACACTGTGTTATAGATTCTAAAGTATTTTCTTCTATTTTCTATTACTCAGGTAGCAGATGCTAGATTTCTTCTTATTTTTAAGTGATTGAAATAAGCTTAATGTTATCTGTTTTTGAAAAGATATGTTTTTTCCCAGCATTCACATATTTTAGAAAAAAAAGACCTTGCTTAATATTACTCTAATGAACTGAATGAAATTTTATTGCATAGTTCTGAATTAATTACCAAGATTAAATAAATAAAATAAGCATTTACTTACTAAGAAATACATTGGTTTCAAAGGGTTCAACATGTGTTCTATAGGTAGGCAATTATTCCATTTGTTCATATAGCATTCCTGCATTTGGGCATATCAACCAATCAACACCTATTTTTTAAGCAACTAGTAAATGATAGGCAATATGCTGAATCCTGAGTATACAGAGAAAATGAATTAATCCCCATCTCTCCCATTAATTAGATGAATGATGCTACACAAGTCACTTAATAACTCAAACTACCCCAAGGCAACTCTGCAATCCTATAAATTGCCAAAAGGTGTCAAGCTAATTCCCTTCATAGAGGTAATTTACATGTTGGATTTTGCTAAACATTCATCAGACCAATTCTTTACCTATACTATATTTAGTTTATAGTTAATTTTATATTATTGATATAATTTGTTTTTATATCATGGTCATTTCCAAATATTACCCCAACCAGTAACCTCTTGTAATGATTTTATTTAAAGAACTAGAAAAATCAGGTATTTGAAATGAACACTTCAAATATATGTGATAGTACATGGAATATTTCACATCCAGAAAGCAGAGGGCAAGTGGTATATTATCCAATCATTCTTCCATTGTTTGATATCAGTGATTGCTAAACTGGGTGCTAGTGCCCCCTGGTGGGTGCTGCAGTGATCCAGGGGAGCAGTGATGGCCACAAGTGCATTTATTTTTTTCCTATTAATTGCTATTAAAATTTTAAAAAATAATTTCCAGGGGGCTAAGTAATATTTTTTTCTGGAAAGGGGGTGGTAGGCCAAAAAAGTTTGGGAACCACTGGATTAGATGAATGAATGAGTCATTTATTTTTATTATATTAGGAAGCAACAAAAATAATTAGCATTCCTACCTAAAAAGTAGAATACAAAATGTGTAATGAATATTGAATAGATAACCTTTTTCCTAGAGGCATTTGGTGACATAGTGGTTAGAGTGCTGTAGCTGGACTCAGGAAGACTTGAGTTCAATTCCATCCTCAGACATTTACTAACTGTGTCTTACTGGGCATGCCACTTAACTTATGTCTGCCTCAGTTTCCTCCATTATAAAATGGGAACAATAACAGCACTTGCCTTGATGAACTGCTGTGAGAATCAAATCATATAATATTTATTGATTTTTGTCCCATTACTAAATAAGGACAAAACTGACATCGCTATGTCATGATCAATGTACGCATGTATCCTACTGTGGATGATCAGATTAATATAACTTCAGAAGGCTTTCCACAAGTTGGGGCACAATTTGCCCATATGAACATGTGGATGGAGATTTTTCTCATGTCTCATGTTTCTTTCAATCTATTGAAATTCTGCTTTTCTTATAAAGCAAGATGTCTTCTTTGATGCAGACAGGCCGTGCTGGACAATGCTTTGCCAGTGTCAGTCATGTCTCAAAATCAATACCACAATTCTTCAGAGAGACCTTGAAAGTATCCTTGTATCACTTATGACTTCAATGTGAATGCTTGCTTTGGGTGCGTCTTCCACAAAATAGCCTCTTAGGCAAACATATATTAGGCATTAGAAGAGTGTGGCCAGCCCATTTGAGTTGAACTCTTAGAGGCAAAGTCTGAATGCTTGGCCCTTAGTGTCCAGTGTCTTATCTTGCCAGGTAATCGTTAGTATTTACCTGAGACAATTCAAATGGAAGTTACTCAGTTTCCTAGCATGGAGCTGGTATGTTGTCCAAGTTTCACAGGTATACAACAAGGAGGCGAGAGTAATGATTGATAGCATACCTGCAGACATGGTTCATTGCTTAACGAGTTATTAAGACTATTAAAGTATTTTGTTCTCTTTACCATGTTTTCCTGATATAAATTCATCTGATACTGCCCACTTCACTATACATTAGGTCGTGATATAGAAGTTTTCACCAAAATCTTTATTTAATAATTTATTTCTATGTAATAATATTCCATTACTTTCACATACCTCATATATATTCATTCAGTTACTAATGGGAACTTGCTTAGTTTTTAGATCTTTTTTCTTCTTTTACATTTACATATACATATGTATGGTTATATCTACACATATTACCTAAAATCAGTGCATATATATATATATATGGATATACCTATAGAAATATAATATATATATGAATAGAGATATGTATATGCATGAAATTTAGGTAATAGTACTTGGAAGGCTCAAAAAGCAGTTTAAAAGGCTGCCCAAGGTCACAAAGTTAATATTGTCTCTGAGACTTAGTTTTCTTGATCAATAAATGAGGGAGCCATAGCACGGTTTTTCAGTTCCTTTCTGACTCAAAATGTATATAAAGTATCTTAAATGTAAGATTAAAATTAATGTATAACTCCAAGTATTATATTTCATGAGATTTATTAATAATCACTTAAAATTGAGGATAGTAAAACCATAAGTAAAGGGGAGTTTCTCCCAGATCTTGTTCATGTGAGGAGAGCAGAGGGTGGAGTTACAGAAACTTTTATCTACAAAACATAAGGACATAACATGGGGAAGAAAGAGGAATGCTGGGAAATATAGTTCAAGTGTACAAGATTCTAATTACATAACACTAACCATCACAGGAAAATGTTATTTTTTTCTTTTTCTGGTTTAAAATCAAATGAAAATGCAAAAGAGGACTTTTTTGTTTAGATGGCATATAAATTCAAGATCAATTTTGTTTATAAATTAGTCGTAACTTTATGAAAGCAAAATGAAATTCATGTCATATGCACATATAAAGACTCATTTAAGTATTAAACATTATATAATCTCCCATCCAATTTTATATGATTTATCTAAATCAGTGATTCCCAAAGTGGGCTCTACTGCTCCCTGGTTGGTGCTGCGCAATCCAGGGAGGCGGTGATGGCCACAAGTGCATTTATCTTTCCTATTAATTGCTATTAAAATTTAAAAAAATTAATTTCCAGGTGGCTAAGTAATATTTTTTATGGAAAGGGGGTGGTAGGCCAAAAAAGTTTGGGAACCACTGGTCTAAATGAATGCATCAAAATAAGAAACTTTAGGGGGCAGCTGGGTAGCTCAGTGGATTGAGAGACAGGCCTAGAGACGGGAGGTCCTAGGTTCAAATCCGGCCTCAGACACTTCCCAGCTGTGTGACCCTGGGCAAGTCACTTGACCCCCATTGCCTACCCTTACCACTCTTCCACCTATAAGTCAATAAACAGAAGTTAAGGGTTTAAAATAAAAAACAAGAAACTTAAAAAAAATAACATTGTTAGCCCTTGCTATGTTTTACTATACCTAAATTTAAAGAGAAATATTGACAACTATGTTAATTTAAGGAAACATTTTTCCCTACTATAAGATTGTCACAATTATAAAATTAATGTATAACAAAGCATACAATATGCCTGTAAGATTATTGAATGGATACCAAAAAGTAAAATGCATTGAGGTCATAACATTAATGTCTTAGCAAAAATCTAAATGTAATCCTAACAACAGATAACACGTTTGCTGACAAGTTACTGTGCAGATTTCTTGAGAGGGAGAAGGAAATGGAATCATAAACTTACAAGTATAATTACAGCAACAAAGTAGGTCACCAGTATGCTGAGTAGTAGGATTCTGTTTTCTGTTCTATGAGCCAGTGCTACTGTCCATTTGGAAAGTCTGCCTGGTGATACTTTCTGATTGGGCAGATGCAAATTACATCATTGCAGAAGTGAAAAAAATCAACATCATTTTATTTCTATTATTTTCATGAAAATCAATTTAGATGACTGTATTAAAATTTTTAATTAATTTGAGGTACAAAAATCAGGCTATTTTTATAGTCCCAGAAGATGGGGAGCTCATAAACTTTCATCAAAATCATATCTGGAACAAGAATAAATATGTTTCCATGTATGGTAGTAATTAGAATGATCAATCAATATTATTTTCTCAAAAAGCATATTCTTTTTACAGACTTGCTTACAACTCTGAACAACTCAAAGCACATGTGGAAATATACAGTGCATTATCTTTTTGACAAAGACATCACATCAAAATGTGGAAGGCAATTTCTAGTAAATCTTCATAGTAGGATATTGTATATAACTAGAATGATTTCCTTGCTGTCATTAGTCATATAATAGAATTTTTATAAATATAGTTGAGATGTTCTCCAAAGGAGCTTCCAGGTATTTTTTATACATCATTGCATTCATTTTTAATGCATCCCAGGGAAGTAAACAAGTACATGATCATTCTCATTATGTGAATAACTACTGAATACTGTAGGCTTCACATGTCATCCAAAACTCTCAAATTATGTATGTTAGAATACATCGAGATCATTTCTTATGTTTTATAGTTCAGGGAAAATTATAATAAAATGATATAATCTACTAGTATTTTCTAGAAATTCACATCTAACAGAATGTAAAATTACTAGAATCACTTTTGATCTTAATTTTTGACAAACAAGAAGAGAAAAGAATTAGAAAATTTATTCATAATTGTAAAATAATTCAGTATGATACAATAGAATGAGAGCTCTGTGAGAGTAGGAACTGATTTTTTTGTCTTCGTATGACTAGTATCTAAGAGTTCTTTATGTAGATAGCAATGAATTAATAAATACTTGTACATTTAATTTGAATTTATTAATATGCATATTCTGTATTAATATAATTTATATGTACCTGTGTGGGATAAAAAGGCTGTTGTTGGACAATTGAAGAGAATCAGAAATCTAGAGTTGAAAGGACGTTTTGAGCTTATTTATGATAAACTCTTTCTTTTTTTTTTTAAAACCCTTACCTTCCGTCTTGGAGTTAATAGTGTGTATTGGCTCCAAGGCAGAAGAGTAGTAAGGGTAGGCAATGGGGGTCAAGTGACTTGCCCAGGGCCACACAGCTAGGAAGTGTCTGAGGCCAGATTTGAACCTAGGACCTCCTGTCTCAAACCTGGCTCTCAATCCACTGAGCTACCCAGCTGTCCCCTAAACTCTTTCTTGAACCTTCTGCTAATTTAATATTTTATCTACTTCAACATTTTATATTTGCATAATGATCCACATATAATAGCATAAGATTTTATTCTTATATCCCTCAAGGTATTATTTAATATTTTACCCATTCCCCATGCTTTTTCACCTCTTACTCTCTCCCCATAGTGTCAATGACTTAACTATTCTATACAAGGAATAAAGTGAAGACTTAGATCCTGTCTAAAGTGTCAAGGGAAAAGTGAGAGAGTAGAGGAAAGGTTACTATTGTCCATTTGCAATTATATTTACTTTTCCTTCTAAATTTTAACACATAATATACTTAAAGGATTCATGAGGAGAAAAGAGTATTATCATCCTTCTCGTTGGCTTGTTCCAATGTTATTCCACATCACTGCATAGTATATTGACAACAATTGTCTTCTTTCTGAAGATTTCCTGACTATTTCAGAAGCAATAGCTTTTCTCCATTACTTCTCCAGGCTAAAATAATGAGTCCAGCTGGATGCACTCTTAATTATATTTTTGAATTTTGTATTTCCTACTTTTCTCTATTCTATGTACCCCATTGTTTAGGAAATTATTTCCTATATGGAAAGAATGACTTTAATAGTCACCTATCTGGTGGGGGGGTGGGGAGGGAGAAGTTGAGCCTTTCACATAGGAGGTTTTCCATCAGTCAAAAAGCATTTATTGGGGGCAGCTGGGTAGCTCAGTGGATTGAGAGCTGGCCTAGAGACAGGAGGTCCTAGGTTCAAAGCTGGCCTCAGACACTTCCCAGCTGTGTGACCCTGGGCAAGTCACTTGACCCCCATTGCCTACCCTTACCACTCTTCCACCTATAAGTCAATACACAGAAGTTAATGATTTAAAATAAAAAAAATTTTTTAAAAAGCATTTATTATGCAACTTCTATGGACCAGGCATTGTAGTAGTTCCTCTGGATACAAATATGAGGAATGAAACAGGCAGCTTGCAATTTAATGAGTACATAGAGAATACATATAAAGAAAACAAATGTAAGGTGATTAACAATATGGAATAAGTTTGCTGACATTAAGGAATATCCAGAAAGACTTAATCTATAAGATGATGCATTAGTTGGGTTGAGAAAAAGAAAGGAATTCTAGGAGATAAAGGTGAAATAGAAACATTTTAGGCATAAGAGACAAGACAGAGCAAAGGCATGGAGAAGGAAGATGGAATGCTTTATGTAAGGATCAGGGAAATGGACAGTTTGTCTGGTTTCAGTGTTCAAAAATTAATAATATATATGAAGCTAGAAAAA
The DNA here is from genome assembly GCF_016433145.1 of Gracilinanus agilis. NCBI lineage: Eukaryota > Metazoa > Chordata > Mammalia > Didelphimorphia > Didelphidae > Gracilinanus > Gracilinanus agilis. The sequence continues at coordinate 371,266,405 of NC_058130.1, forward strand.
TATTTTGGGGTCAAGATGTGAAGGGTTTTATTAAAAGCCAAAGAGAAGACTTTATATTTTATATCAGAAACATTAGGGAGTCAGTTTAGATGATAGAGTTGAGTAATACCATCATCAGATCTTCAGTCATGGGAAATAACTTTGGCAGATTTGTGAAAGAGAGAATGGAGAAAGACTCTAGTCTGGGAGTCCAAGACAGGAACTATTTTAACAATACAAGTGAGATGAGGGAAGCCTAAAATGAAAATAATTATAACTGAGTAAAGAAGAAAGTTTGGATGAAAAAGTTGTTCTAGAAATATTAATTTCTACAACATTTGGCATCTGATTGGATATTTTGTTAGGGGATACTGAGTGATCAATGTTCACTTTAAGGTTATAAACATGAAAAATTGGAAGAATTGTGGTGTCTTTTACTTAAAAAAGGAAGTTTGAAAGATGAGTGCTTTAAAGGAAAGAGATAATGGCTTCTATTTCATATATGTTAAATTTGAGATGTTTCTAAGACATCCAATGTAGACTGTCCAATAGACATTTAGTGATATGAGATTAATGGTCAGAGGATAATGGGTTTGGATATATTGATCTGTAAGTCATCTGCATTGTTGTTCAATCATTTTGTAGTATATGACTCTTCCTCTGCTATCTCCCAAAATCTGTATACCCACGTATTTATTGCTTTCATGACTCTATCTATGCATTTCATCCTCTGCCATACTCTTTCCTTTTGCCATCAGTCTTTCCCAATATCAGGATATTTTTAAATGAGTCCTGTCTTCTCCTTATGTGGACAAAGTATTTAAGTTTCAATTTCAATATTTTTCCTTCTGGTGAATAATTAACACTAATTCCTTTGAGTTTTTATTGGCTTGATCTTCTGGCTGTCCAAGGAACTCTCAAAAATCTTCTCTACCACCATAGTTTGATAACATCAATTCTGTTGTGTGTTTTCCTTATTGTCAAATTCTCGCAGCCATACTGAAAAAAAAAGCCCAAAAACATAACTGACTATATGAATTGTGGTTGGCAATATGATGCCTCTGCTTTTTATATTATACTCTCAATATTTTCCATAGCTTCCCTTCTAACTTTCTTTTAATTTTATGGATGAAGACTCTATTTACAATGATTTTTGAGTCTAAGAATATAATATGTGACCTTACTTCCATTTGTTTTTCCTCTATTTGCCAGGAAGTGATGAAATCAAATGCCATGATCTTAGTTTTGTTTTGTTTTTGTTTGCTAATTTTATATTAAGCTTCAAGCCAGCTTTCTGACTCACCTCCTTCACCTTTATTAAGAGAAGAGTGATATAGAATGAAAACTGGTTGGACAGAAGACCAAATGAAATTTTTATTTATTTTTGTTTTAATTAATTAATTTATTGTTGGAAGGAAGATGATTAGGTATTGGTTTTTTAAAGAAGTAAGAAATTAACCAGTAGACAGAGATTGAAGATAAGAGATAGTGAACTGTCACCTCACTCCATATGGCAAGGTAAAGTCAAAATGGATGCATGATTTAGAAATAAGAATGACAGCAGGAAATGACTTAGGAGAATTTAAAATAGTTTACCTATCAGACCTATGGATAAGGAAAGAATTTATATACAAACAAGACATAGAGAATGTTATAAGATGTAAATTACATAACTTTGACTACATTAAAGTAAAAAGGGTTTGCCCAAGCAAAATCAATACAATCAAAATTAAAAGGCAAATAACAAAATGGGAAAAAAATCTTAATAGCAAGTGTTTCTGCTAAAAGTCTTATTTCTCAAATAAATAGAGAAGTGAGTACAATTCCTGAGAACACTAAGCGTCCTCCAATTAACAAATGGTCAAAGGATATTAACAGGTAATATGCTCAGATAAAGAAATCAATACTATCTTTAATAATATAAAATGATATTAGGGCAACCACTAAAGAGGGAAGAAATTATTTTATTTTTTTTATTTTTAAATTTTTTTGTAGATATCAAGGGGGAATTTATTAATGTCAGGGATAAGCAAAAGGAAAAAGGGTTTGAGGGTTTTGTAACTGCTGCTAGGGAGAAAAGCTGGTGCCTGGGGAAGGGACAAAGGAGGGTCAGACTGAGAGAGGCCTGCTCTCTCAGTCAGGGAAGATTTAATTGCCCTGAGGTAAAAGTATTTTATCAGATCACTAGATGAAGGGATGGCTTGATTTAGTTTGTCCTTCCTGCCTACAGAAACTAAAACCATGATGTCTAACCATCAAACCACCCTTCCTCCCAGGGCCCAATGGGGAAATCCAGGGAAAATAGCAAGATATAATGGAGAGGTCAGGGAGAGGTCTAGAAAGAACAGATTAAGTCCCAAAATGCCCCAAAGGCGAAAGGTCCTTCAGTTGGAACTTCAGGGCTATTTATATCCTAGCTCTAATGGTTTTCCAGTGAGCCCAGCCCCCAAGGTGGTTCAACATTCTAAATCTTTCTAAATGACAAACTGTAACAGTTGGTTTGCAAAAGCAAGGGCTTTTGCTGCCAACCTGCATTACACTAAGAATTTACCTGAATTTAGTTTATAAATTTATATCACTTATTCATGCATTAGACTGACTCCCTTCTCTTTTGGGTAACATAGAAGGTTGTGACTTTAATATCCCATAACTCTCTACAGTAATTTCTTCTAAATAATTATTTGACTTTTATTAGCATTAGAAAAAAATTAAAATTTAAATCAAAATATTTTAAATTAAATGCCTTCTGTCTTTTTCTTTGGAAAGATAAAATAATATTTTCATGGTATAATGCTTAATACATCCAGGATATATATACATATATATGATTATATTTAAAATATTTTAACATTGTTTCAAATAAAAACAATGGTCATTGACTTGATTAACTCACCCTAAAAATGGAAACTCAATTAACCAGAATAATTGGAAGAGTTTTGAGAGACCATACAGTCTAATCTGGTACAAGAAACCACTCTCCAACATCCCCAAAATATGTTAAATTAATATTTATTTGATGACTTCTGGTGAATGGAAATCTACTACCTTTAAAAACAACCTATTCCATTCATTAATAGTTCTAATTGTTAAAAAAGGTTTTTTCTCCCATTGTGAAATCTTTGTTAGTTTTACCCATTGATACTGTCTTGTCCTCCAGGACCAAACAGAGCAAATCTAAACCTTCTTTTACATGGTATTCCTTCAAATACTTAAAGTCATCTATCATATATATCTCCCTTAAGTTTTTTCTCAATGGCAAACCTTTTTTGTTTCTTTAGTTGCTCCTTGTATTTCCTCAACTAGAGTCATGATTCTTACCTAATGTATATAATGAAATGTTACATACACAAGTATACAAATGTATTTGAATGTATCTTTATTTTTAATCTTTTGGCTTTTATTTTTTGAATATAAAATAATTGTGTGTGAGAGAGACAAAGAGTGAGAGAGACGTAATGATGGTTTAAAAGTGTGGGTCAGTTATGGAGGTTGGTAATGCTGTAGGCAGTCAAGAAGCAAGTGTGGCTTAACCTCAAGCTCTTTACTGATGGTGTTGGATGTAGGAATGACCAGCACCCAGTGCCTAAGCCAGCCAAGGGATTGATGTAATTTCCCTTGCCAAGGATTGAATCCCCTTTAAAAAGTACCCTTCAGCCTCTGACCTGGCTGAGCAAGTAATTCCTATTGGATGACAATGAGATTAGACAACAAGGGAAGTGTGGTTCTTCCTGTCTAACAGCAATGGAGTTACTCTGCTACCCTCCTAGAATCTTGATCAGCAGTCTATTTAGATCAGAGTTTAAGATAGGAGCCACTAGTTCATAAGTTAAACTAAGGTTTTATTTGGAAGGTTTATTAGGGAAAAGGTTTTGGAGAGTGGGTTAGGAAACATATGAATCTAGTCTAGTACTGCCTCCTTGATCTAAGTTAAGGATGTTGAATGAACTTCCTTGCTAAGATCTTCAGCTATCCCTAGAGACCAGCCCTGGGACAGAAATAAATTATCTCTTGATGGTAATATAGAGAAACCTCTTGATAGGTATAACTAATTGATATTCCTATTGGATCAGCAAAGTTGTCCTACCTAGCCTAGGAAACTAAGATCCCATGTTCCTCTGCCCTGCCACCCTGGATCCCCAAGGGGTAGAAGTGAAGGTGAGAAGAGAAGAAGGGAAAGAACAGAACCGAACCCAGCCCTGGGTCTCCAGGGCTTTATATACCCTGAGGTCCAACTGGCAGTTGGTACTTGCCCTGTGGCTCATACCACGGTAAACATTCCAACCAGGGCAACTGACAGGTTGCCCCAAGCAAACATGGCAATATTAATCCTATGTTACAAAGAAGAGATGAGAGAGGGAGGGAGAGAGACAGAGAAAGAAAGAATGAAAGTTCATAAACTTCAATGGACTGTTGAAGACATTTATGACACTCAAAATAAATTAAGAATCTCTTGCTGAAAGCAAAGTAATAAAAGTTGGAGGGGATGTGGCAAGATGTGGATGTTAATTCAATGCTGGTGGAGTTGTGAATTGATCCAACCATTCTGGATGGCAATTTGGAAATATGCCTAAAGGGCTTTAAAAGACTGTATGTCTTTTTATCCAGCCACACCACTGCTGGGTTTATACCCCAGAGAGATCATAAGGAAAAAGACATGTACAGAAATATTTATAGCCTCACTCTTTGTGGTGGCAAAAAACTAGAAAATGAGGGTATGTTTGTCAATTGGGGACTGGCTGAACAAAATGTGGTATCTGTTGGTGATGGAATACTATTGTGCTGAAAAGAATGATAAACTGAAGGAATTCCACGTGAACTGGAATGACCTCCAGTGATTGATGCAAAGTGAAAGGAGCAGAACCAGGAGAACATTATACACAGAGACTGATACACTGTGGCAAAATCAAATGTAATGGACTTCTCTACTAGTAGTAATGATCCAGGACAATTCTGAGGGACTTATGAGAAAGAACTAGGGGAGTAGAAAAACAGAAGAAAAACAACTGCTGGATCACATGGGTCAATGGGGATATGATTGAGCATACAGACTCTAAGCAATCACCCTAATGCAAATATTAATAATATGGAAATAGGTCTTGATCAATGATACATGTAAAACCCAATGGAATTGCTCATTGGCTACGGGAAGGAGCTGGGAGGACGTGAGGGAAAGAATATGAATCATGTAACCATAGGAAAATATTCTGAATTAATTAATTAAATTAAAATTTTCAAATAAAAAAAGACTCTCTTGATGAAATGTCCTTTATCTACTATGTCACCTTACTCTGAATGATTCCTGCCTATTAAATATCCCTTCCAAAATGTGGTGCAGAGTACTGTACACTGTTCCAAATGTGGTCTGACTTAGCTAACCGATGAGTATTTATTAAATGATTACTATGTTCTGGGCTGTTATGGGAATACAAAGAAAGAAAAATAGCACTTGTCTTTGCTTCCTTCAGGTCTAAAATAAATCCCACCTTGTACATAAAACCCTTCCAGGTTCTTCTTAATGTTAATGCCTTCTCTCTGAGACTATCCCACATTTATCCTGTATATACTTTATTTACTTATATTTGTCATATATCCCCAATCATGTCAGCCTCAACCCATGTGTTCAAGCAGTTGTTTTTCTTCTGTTTCCACTCCTGTAGTAATAACTCTGAATTTGGGTAGCGTTCTTTTCCATAAGTCTCTCAGAATTGTCCTGGGTCATTGCATTACTCCTAGTACAGAAGTCAATTACATTCTATTTTACCACAGTGTATTGGTCTCTGTGTACAATGTTCTGCTGGCTCTGCTCCTTTCGCTCTGCATCACTTCCTGGAGGTCATTCCAGTTCACATGGAATTCCTCCAGTTTATTATTCCTTTGAGCACAATAGTATTCCATTACCAGCATATACCACAATTTGTTCAGCCATTCCCCAATTGAAGGGCATACCCTCGTTTTCCAGTTTTTTGCCACCACAAAAAGTGTAGCTATAAATATTTTCATACAAGTCTGTTTATCTATGTTCTCTTTGGGGTACAAACCCAGCAATGCTATGGCTGGATCAAAGGGCAGGCATTCTTTTATAGCCCTTTGAGCATAGTTCCAAATTGCCAGCCAGAATGGTTGGATCAGTTCACAACTCCACCAGCAATGCATTAATGTCCCAATTTTGCCACATCCTCTCCAACATTCATTACTCTCCCCTTCTTTCATTTTAGCCAATCTGCTAGGTGTGAGGTGATACCTCAGAGTTGTTTTGATTTGCATTTCTCTAATTATTAGAGATTTGGAACACTTTCTCATGTGTTTATTGATACTTTTGATTTCTTTACCTGAAAATTGCCTATTCATGTCTCTTGCCCATTTATCAATTGGGGAATGGCTTGATTTTTTATACAATTGCTTTAACTCTTGTATATTTGAGTAATTAGACCCCTGTCAGAGTTTTTGTTATAAAGATTTTTTACCAATTTGTTGTTTCCCTTCTGATTTTGGCTAAATTGTTTTTGTTTGTACAAAAGCTTTTTAGTTTGATATAATCAAAATCATTTATTTTACATTTTGTAATTTTCTCTAACTCTTTTTTAGTTTTAAAAACTTTCCTTTCCCAGAGATCTGACAAGTAAACTATTCTATGTTCACTTAACTTATTTATAGTTTCCCTCTTTATGTTCAAGTCATTCACCCATTCTGAATTTATCTTGGTGTATGGTGTGAGATGTTGATCTAAACCTAATCTCTCCCATATTGTTTTCCAAATTTCCCAGTACCATACCATTTTGATGACCACTGTTTTATAGTATAGTTTAATATCTGGTACTGCTAGGCCACCTTTCTTCACATTTTTTTTCATTATTTCCCTTGATACTCTTGATCTTTAGTCCAAAATTAATTTGATTATAGTTCCTCATAAACCTTCGCCTCCTCCTCGTAACTTCCCTATTACTCCTAACTTCCCTATTACTGTTGAAGACAAGACTATCCTTTCAGGGGCTCCAGTTCATAACCTTGGTGCCATCCTCAATTCTTACTATCTCTCATTCCACATATCCAATCTCTTGCCAAGGCCTATCAATCTCACATTTTCAACATCTCTGGAATGTACTCACTTCTCTGATATAGCCACAGTCTAGCTATAGGGCCTCATCAACTCATGTTTGCACTGCAAAAGCCTGTTATTTCTGAAAGCAGATGGCTTGTCTGCTTCAAGTATTTCCCAACTTGACTTCATTCTCTCTTTGACTTCTGAAGTGATCAGGGTTTACCATGTCGCCTTTAACACCTACATTGAATAAACTTTAGTCATCACTGAATACCTCCTGGATCATAATCTTCTCTTTGGCCTTGTAAGTCCCTTATAGTCTCTTCTCATCCTCTACTTTTCCATACTTCTTACACCTTATTCTTAGATCTAATGATAATGGCCTTTTTTCTATCCCTCAATCAAATCAGTCCATCTCTCAGTTCTAAGAATTTTCTCCAGCTATCTTCAGTGACTCCAAGGTTCTCTTTCTTAATCTCTTTGCTTCCTTTCAGCCTTAAGTAAATTCTATCATCTATAGGAAGTAATCCAATCAATAAATTAAAATTATTAAATACCTACTATGTGCCAGGGAGCTTGCTAAGCATTGGGGATTAAAAAAAGGCAAAAAATAGCTCTATACTCCAAAGAGCTTATAATCTAATGGGGGGGGCATAAGCAAACAAAGTACATAAAATTATTATATTCAGGATGAATAGAAAATAATTAACAGAGAGAAGGCCCTGTAATTAAGTGAGATTGAGGAAGGTTTCCTGATGAAGATTGGATTTTAATTGGGACTTAAAAGATTCCAGGTAAATCAGTAATCAGAACAGAGAAGAGAAAACATTCCAGTTTTGAGGATAGCTAGGGAGAATACCAAGAGCTAAGAGATGGTGTCTTGTTCATGGAAGAGTTAGAAGGTCAGTATCACCAGATTAAATAATATGTTTTAGGAATAAGATATAAGAAGACTGGAAAGTTAGAAAGCAGCTAGGTTATGAAGATCTTTGAATGGCCAATGGCAAACAAAAATTGTCTAGGTTTGGGTCTGTGGGTCTTTGTGTTTGTGTATGTTTGCTTATTATCCCTCCAATTAGATTTTTGAGGGCTAGGCTTGTTTTTTTTTCCTCTTTTTCTATTCTAAGTCCTTACTGAAGTATCCCAAAAAGTATAGGGAATTAGTAAATGTTTCTTGAATGAATTCTGGAATACCTTATTCCAAATTTTCATTCCTTTTAAGTGGAGTTTGTCAAAACTTGTGTGATCTTCATTGTAGCTCATCAGTAGAGAAATCATTTCTCTTGGTAGTATTTTATACTGATCTATGAACTCTGGATTTTGACCATAATATTCTCAGCAATCTTTATTTGGAGGTTTCTTTTAAGAGATAACATGAGTTCATTGAGTTTGTACTTTGCCCTCTGACTCTGAGATATTTGGACAGTTTTTTTAATAATTTTTTTCATATTTGATATCTAGTCTTTTTTACATGTATAAATTTCAGAAAGTCCAATGCTTCTCATATTGTCTCTCCTTGATCTGTTTTATAGATCAGTAGTTCTTTCTATTAGATAATTTACATTTTATTCTAATTTTCAGTCTTTTGACTTTAATATTTTTTCTTGATATCTTGTCATGGCATTACCTTCCATTTGCCAAATTATAATTTTCTTTTTTTTCTTTCTTCTTTAGAATATTTTTCCACTTTTACATGATTTATGATTCTCCCCTTCCCCTTTCCCTCTTCCCTTCCAGAGCTGACAAGCAATTCCACTGGGTCATACATGTATCACTGTTCAAACCTATTTCTAAGTTATTTATATTTGCAGTAGCATGATCTTTTAACATTCAACCTCTAAGCATATCCCAATCTAAAAACATGATCAACTATGAGTTTTTCTTCTGCATTTCTTTTCTGCTCTTCTTTCTCTGGATGTGGATAGCCTTTTTTCTCATAAGTTCGTCTGGAATTGTCCTGGGTCATTGCGTTGCTACTATTAGAAAAGTCTATTATAATCTATTGAGACATAATGTATCCATCTCTTGTACAATGTTCTCTGATTCTGCTCCTTTCCCTCTGCATCACTTTCTGGAGATCTTTCCAGTTCACATGGAATTCCTCCAGTTCATTATTCCTTTCAATACAGTAGTATTCCATCACCAACAGATACCACAATATTTTAAGTCATTCCCTGATTAATAAACATCCCCCATTTTCAAGATTTTTTTTCCCACCACAAACAGCAAGTCTATAAATATTTTTGTACAAGTATTTTTTCCTCATTATCTCTTTGGAGTACAAATCCAGCATTGTATGACTGGATCAAAGGGCAGGTATTCTTTTACAGCCATTTGAGCATAGTTCCAAATTGCCCTCCAAAATGGTTGGACCAATTCACAACTCCACCAGCAGTGTATTAGTGTCCCAATTTTGCCTCATTCCCTCCAGCATTTATCACTTTCCTTTACTACCATATTGGCCACTATTCTAGGTGTGAGGTGGCACCTTAGAGTTGTTTTAATTTGCATTTCTCTAATTATGAGAGATTTAGAATACTTTTTCATGTGCTTATTAATAGTTTTGATTTTGTCACTTGAAAACAGCCTTTTCATGTCCCTTGACCTTTTGTTAATTGGGGAACAGCTTGATTTTGTATAAATTTGACTTAGTTCCTTATATATTTGGGAAATTAAGCCTTTGTCAGAGAGTTTTGTTATAAAAATGTGCCAATTTGTTGCTTTCCTTCTAATTTTGGTTGCATTGGTTTGGTGTGTACAAAATCTTGTACAAAATCATGTACAAAAATGCTTATTGATAGTTTTGATTTCTTTATCTGAAAATTGCCTATTCATGTCCCTTGCCCATTTATCAATTAGGGAATGGCTTGATTTTTTGTAAAATTGATTTACCTCTGTATATATTTGAGTAATTGGACCTTTGTCAAAGTTTTTTTGTTATAATATTTTTCCCACTTTGTTGCCTCCCTTCTAATTTTGGTAGTGTTGATTTTGTTTGTATAAAACCATTTTAGTTTAATGTAATCAAAATAATTTATTTTATACTTTGTAATTTTTTTCTAACTCTTGCTTGGTTTTAAAATCTTTCCTTTCCAGAAATCTGACAAGCATACTATTCTGTGTTCACCTAATTTACTTATAGTTTCCTTCTTTATATTCAAGTCATTCACCCATTCAGAATTTATCTTGGTTTAGGGTGTGAGATGTTGATCTAGACCCAATCTCTCCCATAATGTTTTCCAATTTTCCTAGCAGTTTTTGTCAAATAGTGGGGTTTGTCCCCAAAGCTGTGCTCTTTGGCTTTATTGTAGACTGTCTTGCTGACATCACTTACCCAAAGTCTATTCCACTGATTCTCCCTTCTGTCTCGTCACCAGTACCATATTGTTTTGATGACTACTGCTTTATAGTGCAGTTTAAGATCTGGTACTGCTAGGCCACATTCCTTCATATTTTTTTCATTATTTCTTTTGATATTCTTGATCTTTTGTTCTTCCAAATGAACTTTGTTATAGTTTTTTCTTAATCATTAAAAAAGGTTTTATTGGTAGTTTGATAGGTATAGCACTAGATAAGTAAATTAATATTTTAAATGGAATTTCTTTCTCTAACTCTTGCTGCTGCAATGTGTTGGAAATATATAGAACTGCTGATGATTTATGTACATTTATTTTGTATGCTGCAATGTTGCTAAATTTGTCGATTATTTCCACTAGCTTTTTATTTGATTCTCTAGCATTTTTTAAGTAGGCCATCACATCATCTGCAAAGAGTGATAGCTTGGTCTCCTTACTGTCTATTTCAATAACTTTAATTTCTTTTTCTTCTCTAATTGCTACTGCTTGTGTTTTTTGTACAATGTTAAATAATAGAGGTGACAATGGGCATCCTTGTTTCACTCCTGATCTCATTGGGAATGTTCTAATTTATCCCCATTGCAGATGATGTTTGTTGTTGGTTTTAGATATATACCATTTATTATTTAAAGGGAAGGCCCTTCTATTCCTAAACTTTCTAGTGTTTTCAATAGGTATTGGTGTTGTATTTTGTCAAAACCTTTTTCTTCATCTATTGAGAAAATCATGTGATTTTTGTTGGTTTGGTTATTGATATGGTTAATTATGTGAATGGTTTTCCTAATATTGAGCCATCCTTGTATTCCTGGTATAAATTCCATGTGATCATAATGAATAACGCTCGTGATCACTTGATGGAGTTTTTTTGCTAATAATCTTTTTAAGATTTTTGCATCTATATTCATTAAGGAGATTAGTCTATAGTTTTCTTTCTCTGTTTTTGTTCTACTGACTTTGAGATCACTACCATATTTGTGTCACAAAAGGAGTTTGGTTGAACTCCTTCTTTGCTTATTATGTCAAATAGTTTGTATAGTATTGGGATTAGTTGTTCTTCAAATGTTTGATAGAATTCACTTGTGAATGCATCTGGTCCTAGGGATTTTTTCTTAGGGAGTTCTTTGCTGGCTTATTCAATTTCTTTTTCTGATATGGGATCATTTAAGTATTCTATTTCTTCTACTTTTAATCTAGGCAATTTATACTTTTGTAAACATTCATCCATATCACTTAGATTGCTATATTTATTGTCATATAATTAGGCTAAATGGTTTTTAATGATTGCTTTGATTTCTTCTTCATTATAGGTGAAGTATCTCTTTTCATATTTGATACTGTTAAATCGGTTTTCTTCTTTCCTTTTTTTAAAAATTAGATTGACCAGTAATTCGTCAATTTTATTTGTTTTTTCAAACTACCAGCTTCTAGTCTTACTTATTAATTCAATAGTTCTTTTACTTTTGATTTTATTAATTTCTCTTTTAATTTTATGATCTCTAATTTAGTTTTTAACTGGGAATTTTTAATGTGATTTTTTTGTAGATTTTTTTAATTTGCATGCTCAGTTCATTGATCCTTGCCCTCCCTAATTTATTAATATATGCACTCAAGGATATAAATTTCCCTCTGAATATTTTTTTAGCTACATCTGATAGATTTTGGTAGGATGTCTCATCATTGTCATTCTCTTCAATGAAATTATTAATTATTTCTGATTTGTTCTTTAACCAATTTTGGAGAATAATATTTAATTTCCAATTAATTTTTATTTGCCTATCAATGTGCATTTACTAATTATTATTTTTATTGCATTATGATCTGAAAAGGTTATATTTATTATTTTGCTCTTTTGCATTTGTTTGCCATGTTTCTATGCCCTAGTACATGGTCAATCTTTGTGAATGTAACATGTGCTGCTTAAAAGAAGGTGTATTCTTTTTGTCCCTATTTGTTTTTCTCCACATATCTATTAAATTTTATTTTTCTTGGATTTCATTCACTTCTCTCATCTCTTTCTTATTTATTCTTTGGTTTGATTTATATAGATCCAATAGAGGAATTTTTAGATCTTCCCCTAGTATGCTTTTACTATCTATTTCCTCCTTGAGCTCTGCCAGTTTCTCCGTTAGACATTTTGGATGATATACCATTTGGTGTGTACATGTTGAATACTGTTATTTCCTCATTGTCAATGCTACATTTTTTTGTTTGTTTGTTTGTTTTTAACATTTATTAATATTCATTTTTAACATGGTTACATGATTCATGCTCCACCTTTCCCCTTCAACCCCCCCCTGCACCCCCCCACACACATGGCCGATGCGCATTTCCACTAGTTTTGTCATGTGTCCTTGATCAAGACCAATTTCCAAATTGTTGGTAGTTGCATTGGTGTGGTAGTTTCGAGTCCACACCCTCAATCATGTCCACCCCGACCCATGCGTTCAAGCAGTTGTTTTTCTTATATGTTTCCTCTCCTGCAGTCCTTCCTCTGAATGTGGGTAGCTTCCTTTACCATAAATCCCTCAGAATTGTCCTGGGTCATTGTATTGCTGCTGGTACAGAGGTCCATTACATTCAATTTTACCACAGTATATCAGTCTCTGTGTATAGAGTTCTTCTGGCTCTGCTCCTTTCACTCTGCATCAGTTCCCGGAGGTCTCTTCAGTTCGCCTGGAACTTCTCCCGTTTATTATTCCTTTTAGCACAATAATATTCCACCACCCGCATATACCACAGTTTGTTCAACCATTCCCCAATTGAAGGACATACCCTCATTTTCCAGTTCTTTGCCACCACAAAAAGTGCAGCTATAAATATTTTCGAGCAAGTCTGTTTATCTATGATCTCTTTGGGGTACAAACCCAGCAATGCTATGGCTGGATCATAGGGAAGGCATTCTTTTATAGCCCCTTGAGCATGATTCCAAATTGCCAGCCAGAATGGCTGGATCAGTTCACAGCTCCACCAGCAATGCATTAATGTCCCAATTTTGCCACATCCCCTCCAACATTCATTACTCTCCCCTTCTTTCATTTTAGCCAATCTGCTAGGTGTGAGGTGATACCTCAGA
>NC_058130.1:371284845-371298405 GCF_016433145.1 Gracilinanus agilis
CCACTCTCCTGCTCCCCTTGGTTTATCCCTTCTAACTTTCTCAGAAGGGTTAGATAAGAGTTTTATTTCCCAATGGATAGTATAGCTACTCTTCCCTCTCTGGGTTGATTACACTGAGAGTAAGGTTTGATTATTACCTCTTTATGCTCTCTTCCTCTCCTTCTTATAATAGTATTTGTCCCCTCTCCCTCCCATGCCCTCTTTGTGTGTAATAGAATATTCTATTTTCTTATTCACTCAAGTTTCTTTTGGTGTCCCCTGCTATTCACCCCCTCTTTCCCATCCCCCATGCCATCTTAGATTATTTAGTGTTCTACCCTCACCCTGTTAATTATTCTTCTGATTACTAAAATAGTGAATATTATAATAGTGAATAGAGTTCACTACAGAGAATTAAACATAACATTTCTCTACATAGGAATACAGATAATTAGCTCTCACTGAGTCCCTTAAAAAGGCATATTTAAAAATTATAAGTTTTCTTTCTTTCCCCTCTGTATCTTATTTACCATTTCAGGTTTCTCTCGATTTTTGTGGTTGGATATCAAACTTTCCATTTAGACCTGGTCTTTTCTGTGCAAATACCTGGAATTCTTCAATTTTATTGAATGCCCATACTTTCCCGTGGAAATATATAGTCAATTTTGATGGGTAGTTGATCTGTGGTTGTAGGCCCAGCTCTCTTGCCTTTCTGAATATTGTATTTCACGCCTTGTGGTCTTTTAGCGTTGAGGCTGCCATATCCTGTGTGATCCTGATTGGTGCTCCTTGATATTTGAATTGTTTCTTTCTGGCTTCTTGTAAGATTTTTTCTTTTGCTTGGAAACGCTTGAAATTTGCAATGATATTTCTTGGTGTTTTCCTTTCTTGATCGAATACCGCAGGTGTTCTATGGATCCTTTCAATGTCTATGTTGCCCTCTTGTTGTAGAACTTCAGGGCAATTTTGCTGAATTATTTCTGTTAGTATGGAGTCCAGGTTTCTATTAATTTCTGGTTTTTCTGGAAGACCAGTTATTCTCAAATTGTCTCTTCTAGACCGGTTTTCTTGGTCTGTCACTCTCTCATTGAGATATTTCATGTTTCCTTCTATTTTTTCAGTCTTTTGGCTTTGTTTTATTTGTTCTTGTTGTCTTGAGAGATCATTAGTTTCTACTTGCTCAATTCTAGCCTTTAGGGATTGATTTTCGGCTATAATCTTTCGGTTTTCGGCCATAACATTCTGGTTTTTGGCCATAATCTTCTGGTATTCCTTTTCAATCTGGTTATTTCTGGTGTTCAATTTCTGAGCCTCACTTTCCAATTGCATGATTCTACCTTTTAAACAGTTATTTTCTTGCCAGATCTCTTCCATTTTCCTCAAAATCTCAGTTTTGAACTCTTCCATAGCTTGTGAGGAGTTTTCCTTATTTGAGGAGGGTCCGGATGCTTGTTTGTTCTCATCCTCTGTTTGCTCGGTTGTCTGGATTTTCTCTGTGTAAAAGCTGTCAAGTGTTAAAGACTTCTTTTTCTTGTTGTTATTCTTTCTCTTCTGAACTTCCTGAGACTGAGTAGCCATCATTAGCACAGCAGCTTCTCAGGTTTATCCTCTCGCTCAGTGTCTGTCCGCGGTCTATTGGCTCCTGAGGTCTGAGTTCTGGTTTTTTCCAAGGTCAAGCCCCCTGGTGGACCCCCTTGCTTGATCCTCTGCCGGAGGTTTCTTTACAAGTCTCAGGGCGCTGCTTCCACAGTCGTATACCCATCCACACTGGTTCCCCACTTAGGCTTTAGTTCCTGGCTGTGTCTGCCTACACCCATGCCTCCGGAGTGCCTGCGCTCTCAGCCTGAGCTCTGCTCAGCCTGCGCTCTGCGCCCTGCGTCCTGCTCCCGCGCTCATATTTCGCCTGTGTTTTTTGGCTTAATGGGGTCCTAAGTCTTGCTGCTCTCAGGAACAGGCCCCGGAGCTGCCAATGACTTGATGGGTTCCCCAAACTTGCTCTATTTCTTTTTAGCTTGCTTCGGAACTATAGATGTGTGTGGAGGGGGTGGGGGTGGGGTGGTTGCTCAGCCCGCGATTTCGTGAGGGCTGTTTCACCCCTTTATAGAATGGAAATGCCTCGATTCCACGTACCTTCCACGCTGTGCCCTGTTGTGGGGGTTCCTCCATTCGTCTGGACTTGTTTTTATGTCCCCTTGAGGAGTTTTGTGTGTTTCGGTCAGGAGAGGTTAAGAGCTGCTTCTTACTCTGCCGCCATCTTAACCCGGACTCAATGCTACCTTTTATCAGGATGTAATTACCTTCTCTATCTCTTTTAATCAGATCTATTTTTTACTTTGGCTTTGTCAGATATCATAATTGCAGATTCTGCCTATTTTTCTCAGTTGAATCCCAATAGATTTTGCTCTAGCCTTTTACCTTAACCCTATGTATGTCTACCTGCCTCATGTGTGTTTCTTGTAGACAATATATGGTATGATTTTGCTTTCTAATCAACTCTGCTATTTGCTTCTGTTTTATGGGCAAGTTCATCCCATTCACATTCAGTATTATAATTATCAGCTGTGTATTCCCCAACATTTTGATATTCTCTCCTAGTTCTGCCCCCTTTTCTTTCACTATTTCCTTTTAAACCAATGGTTTGTTTTAGATTAGTCCCCTTATCCTCTCCGTTAGTTTACTTCCCTTTCTGCCCCCTCCCTTTTTGTTACCCTCTTATTATTTGTTAAGGCCTATTGAATTTCCTCTCCCCTCTATTCCCTTCCCTTTTTGAACTCACCACCCCACTACCCCTTTGGTTTATCCCTTCTGACTTTCTTGATAGGGTAAGATAGAATTCCATATCCCAAAGGATCTAGCTACTTTTCCCTCTCAGAATTAATTCCTCTGAGAGTAAGGTTTCAGTATTTCCTATCAACACTCTCTTCTCATTATAGTATTCATCCCCTCCCCTTCCCATGTCCTCTTTGTGTGGTATAGATTATCCCATTTTTCTTATCATTTCAATTTTCTCTTGGTACCATCTTTTATTCCCCTCCTTTTTTGTGTATTGTCTTAGACCAGTTATGGGCAAACTTTTTAAAGAGGGGGTCAAAGGAAAGGAAATGCTCATCTGTCAATCTGTTTCTAAGGCAACTGTTTCAAAGTTTCATTGTATTGTATCCTACTTGTATTCGTCAGATTAAGAATAATGTGGCATGGCCAGATAGAATATTTCAGGGGGCTGCATCTGGCCCCAGGACCATAGTTTGCCCATCCCTATCTTAGACCATTTAGTAATCCAAACTCTCCCTATGAATAATTCTTCTAATTACTATAATAGTGAATATAATTTTTGAGAATTATACCTAACATTTCTCTGTATAGGAATACAAATAATTTGATCTTATTGAAACCCTTAAAGAAGCAAATTTCAAATTAATAGTTTTTTTTTTTCATTCCCCTCTCTTTCTTATTCACCTTTTCATGTTTCGCTTGATTTTTGTGGTTGGGTATCAAACTTTCCATTTAGTTCTGGTCTCTTCTTTACAAATGCTTGGAAATCTTCTATTTTGTTGAATGCTCATACTTTCCCCTTGAAGTATGTAGTCAGTTTTGATGTGTAGGTGATCCTTGGTTGTAGACCCAATTCTCTTGACCTTCTGAATGTAATATTCCAAGTCTTGTTGTCTTTTAGCATGGAGGCTGCCAGATCCTGTGTAATCCTGTCTGTTGTTCCTTGATATCTGAATTGTCTCTTTCTGACTTCTTGTAATATTTTTCCCCTTAACTTAGAAACTCTTGAATTTGGCAAATATATTCCTAGGGGTTGATTTTTGAAGCTTTACTGTAGAGGATGATCTATTTATCCTTTCAATGTCTATTTTGCCCTCTTGTTGAAGAACATCAGGGCAGTTTTCTTGGATAATTTCTTGTAGTATGGTGTCCAAATTTCTACTAATTTCTGATTTTTCAGGAAGACCAATGCTTCTCAAATTGTCTCTTTTAGACCTGTTTTCTTGATCTGTCATTTTCCCAATGAGATATTTCTTCCTATTCTATTTTCTCATTCTTTTGACTTTGCTTTAATTGTTCTTGCTGTCTTAAGAGATTATTGGCTTTTACTTGCCCCATTCTGGTCTTTAGAGACCGGTTTTCTGCTGTAATCTTTTTATTTTCATTTTCAATTTGGTCTACCTGTTTTTCATGGTTTCCTGCTGTTTAATTTAGGTCCCCAATTTGCTCATCATTTTATTTGATTTGGGGGCATCTTTCTCCAATAGGGAGTTTCTGTCTTTTAAATTGTTAAATTCCTTTTGAGCTATTTCCCACTTTTCATGCCAAATCTCTTCCATCTTTCTCATGATCTCAGATTTGAACTCTTCAAGAGCTTGTGACCAATTTTTATTTTGGGGGGGAAGGTGTGGATGGTTTTACTTGTTTGTCTTCCTTTGCTATCTGCTCTGTTGTCTGGATTTTTTCTATGTAAAAGTTATCGAGTATTAGTGTTTTTCTCTTATTCTTTTTGGTGTTTAATTCTTGGTCATTGCTTGCTATTCTTATTCTGGTTTTTTCCTTCTCAGTCAGAAGTCTAAGTGAGGCGGCAGGCTCTCTGTGTATAGAGCTATGATGCAGATTTTGCCTGAGGCTACTTTTCAAGTCACAATGGGTTGCCACCCCTCTCAGCTCTATTTCTGCACCAAAGGTCTGTGCTCTTTAGGCTCTTCAAGTCACAAGTCTAGCTATTCTCAGGGGTAAGCCCCTGGTGGTCCCAGTCAGCTGCCAAGAACCCAGAAATTGCCCCATGCTTGATCCTCTGACTGAGGTTTTTATTTTTCCCCCTGCCTCTCAGAGCATTTCTTCCAGTGTCTGTTACCCCTTGCAGTTCTATCCCCACGCCCAAGGTCTGTGCTCTTTGGCTTTATGGGATCTCAAGTCTTGTTGCTCTCAGGGGCACCCTGGTGGTCCCAGTTGGCTGCCAAGAAGCTAGAGTTAGGCCCTTGCTCACCCTAACTCTGGTCGGCTACCTCTGACTCTGGCATTATAGGCAGGGTGGGGTAGGGTTGATCAGCTCACATTTTTTGATGGGAGCTATTTCACCCCCTTATAGCTTGGAAATGCCAAATTCCCATGAACCTTCAATGTTACACCCTATTGTGGGATCTCTTCATTCATCTGGATTTTTTTTTGTCCTTTTGAGGTATCATTTATGGATCAGTGGTAAGGAGAGTTAAGCACCCTGCTTCTACTCTGCAACCATCTTAACCCAGAAGTCTGTGATCTTTTTACTGTTATTTTTAAGACTTTTGCATCTATTTTCATTAAGGAGATAGGTTTGTAGATTTCTTTCTCTGTTTTTGGTCTGTCTGGTTTTGAAATCAATACCATATTTGTGCCATAAAAAGAATTTCGTAAGACTCCTTCTTTGCTTATTTTTTCAAATAATTTATATAGTATTGCAATTGGTTGTTCTTTAAACGGTTAATAGAATTCACTTGTGAATTCATCTGACCCTGGGAATTTTTTCTTAGGAAGTCCCTTGATTGCTTGTTCAATTTCCTTTTCTAAGATGGAATTATTTAGGTATTCTATTTCCTTGTTTGTTAATCTAGGCAATTTATATTTTTGTAAATATCCGTCCATTTCACCTAGATATAGTTATTGCCATATGATTGGGCAAAATATTTCTTAATAATTACCTTAATTTCTTCTTCATTAATGATGAGATCACCCATTTCATCTTTGATACTGTTAATATACTTCTCTTCTTTTTTTTTTCAGATTAACCAGTACTTTATTTTATTTATTTTTTCAAAGTACCAGCTCCTGGTCTTATTCATTAGTTCAATACTTCTTTTACTTTCAATTTGATTGATTTCTCCTTTAATTTTTAGGATTTCCAATTTAGTTTTTATCTGGGGATTTTTAATTTGTTCTTTTTCTAATTTTTTAAGTAGCAAACCCAATTCATTGAACTCTTCCCTTTCAATTTTGTTGCTATAGGTACTCAGACATATTAATTTTCCCATGAGTTCTGCTTTGGCTGTATCCCATAGGTTTTAATATGATGTCTCCTCATTGTCCTTTGCTTTAATGAAGTTTGTAATTGTTTCTATTTCTTTTATGATCTGCCAGTTTTGAAGAATTAGATAATTTAGTTTCCAATTAATTTTAAATTTGTCTTTCCATGGACCCTTGTTATGTATAAATTTTATCATATTATGCTCTGAAAAAGTTTTATTATTTCCACTTCTCTGCATTTGTTTGCATTATTTCTATGCCCTAGTACATGGTTTATATTTCTATATGTAACATGTACTGCTAATTAGAGGTATATTTCTTTTTATTCCTTTTCAGTTTTCTTCAGATATCTATTAACTATATTTTTTATTATTTCCAAATTATAATTTTCAAGGAGTTACTTTTTCTTCAATAAAGTTTTGTACCTCATCTTCCTTTAAGTGAATTCATTTTTCATATCTATCTTCCATATGTCTCATTGCTTTTTAACATTTTTTTTACACTTTCTATTCCTTTAACCCTTGAAATTTTTGTTTGGCTTGTTTCCATTCTGCATTTTTTTTCTATGAGGTTTTGTTTGTACATAATTTAAATTCATTTTCAATGTTTGTGTCTTAAGATTTCCTTTTATAATATACATGTCTTTATATATATATACATATGTACATACACATGTATATATAAACAAATAGTTTATATGTAGTAGATTTTGGTTCTTTTTTATTTACATTTTTAGTCTTCTCTTGTGTCTTTTTGGTTATATTTTATGTTTTTTCAGAATATATAGATACAATTTTAATAATTGCTTTCTGACATTTTGCAATCCACTTTCTCTCTTTATCTCTCCCCTCTTCCATATCCTTCTCACTAAGATGGCGTATAATATGATATCATGTAACATATACACATGCATATACATATTTTCATGTTTTTTTATATTTTGAAACAAGACACATATTGCTTATACTAAAAAATTTTATAAAGGAAATAAAGTAAAAAATAGTATACATCACAGAGCAAAAAGAGCAGAACCAGGAGCATATTGTACATGGAGACTATACATGGTGGCACAATCCTACTAACAGCAATGCAATGCACCAAAACAATCCAGAGGAATTTAAGAGAAAGAATGCTATCCACATCCAGAGAAAGAACTGTGGGAACAGAAATGCAGAAGAAAAACATATGATCAATCACATTGTTTGAATGGGATATGATTAGGTTTTTGATTGCAAAACATCACTGTACTGCAAATATGAATAACATGGAAATAGGTTTTGAACAATGATACATGTATAACACAGTGGAATTTCTTGTCAGGCACAGGAGTGGGGAGTAGAAAGGGTTGGGAAAAATCATGAATCATGTAACCATGGAAAAATATTCTTGAATAAAAAAAGAATAGTATGCATCAATCTGTATCCAAACTCCAACAGTTACTTCTAGGGGTTTGTATAATCTATTTTCATCATGAGTTCCTTGGAGTTGCCTTGTATCCTTGTATTGTTAATAATAGTTAAGTCACTCACAGTGGATCTTTGTACATTATTGCTATTATTCCAGCCTTCATTTTGAAAGTAGACTTTATTTTATTTCTGAACTTTGAGTACTTCTAGTGGACAAATGTTTGCTTTAGCTTCTGTCAATTCAAGTCATTTTTTTAGGGGGATGGGATTTCACAGTATAGTTTAGGGGCTTCTAAGTTTTCAGTGCTCCTGAAGTGGTATGAACTAAGGAGGTCTATTTACTACTCTTTTTTCTGAATTGTGCAAATCCCAGGCATATTTGGGTCCTTTGGCTTGAGTATAATTGAGAGTTTAAGTAGATTGCTGCTGATCTTTGTCACTGTTAGCTGGCATGGAGGTTCTGAAGGTTCCACACAACTAAACTACTGGCTCCCCTTTGATCTGGGACTCCTGCCCTGGTTATTATTCCACTTTTGGGCTAATGGCTAGAGCTAAATTCCTGCTGTTCAACTTCTTCTTCTGGCCCTATAACCATATAGCTACATTTCCAAAACCTGTTCCTTGCTCATTACATAACTAGGACTTACACTTGCTCCTGACTGACTCTTTTCACCCTCGATCCATGACTTTATAACTGAATAATGGGTTACATATCTGACAGATCATACCCCTTCCTGGACCTAGTACTAATCCAGTGATCCCATGTGATCTCTTTTTACTCTAGTGCTTATTATCATGACCCCCTATCTCTATGTTCTTTCCATCACTGGGAATTGGAATGCTCCCTGATTCTGTGGTCTGGGTTTGAAAAATGACCCCAGTGAATTTTGTTTAGGTTTCCAAATTCAAGTGCATTTTCTAGGTCATTGGGAATGAGGAATGCTGGAAGAGCTAAGAAAAATTGTTTTCGTTCATTCTATTTTTTCACTCCAGAATCATAATTCTACTTTCTATCTTTACTTTTTGTATTGTCAGACTTCTGAAAATACCTAACTTACTAACAGGGAAATTTATAAGATATGAAAAAGTGACTAAATTTTGTTTGCCCTCAAAGGTATTTTTTTTGTAACTTTGCCCCATGTGGATGAATATATCAACTCATTTGTATGTGATAGTATCATTAAGTAACCTCTTTGCAAATGATATTACAGTTCTGAAAAGGAATTCCCTGTTGGCCAAATTCCCATAGTTCCTAGCATACATCTCTGATGACAACCAGTGTATATAACTCCCATTTACTTAATGGTGCTTGGCACTTGGAATGACTCTATAAGAATGAAATAGATCTCTGTGCAGCTGCAGAGGAAGATGTAAATTTGGCTGATTAGGCTCCCAAAACAGAAGTTGATCTGTTTATTCAATTTAGTTACTGTTTTGTGTAAATTTTTCTTCATTGTTTCATTTTGTCTTATGCTGACTGACCCTATAAGTAGGTAAGGTATTACTAAGTAGATCTTAAATCACTATAAACAAACCTATATCAAATATATCTATGTATATGTATTGATATGTACCCATACGTACTCTTTCTATATTAAAAATGTATCTTCTTTATACATGCACACAACTCTATTTAGTATTGTCCCCCTTTGCTGTTAAACTTATTATACCCTGCAACAAAAGATATAGGCAATTCTAATGAATAAGTTGAGTTCTTGATTAAAAAGTGGTAATAATTACAAAAATGATGATGATAAAATAATGAAACTATAAGTATTTTTAAGTACCAACAATGTCCTAGTCACTGTGGTGGTTTTTTTTAGATAAATACCTTGGTTGATCCTCATAAAAACCTAGTTTAAGTGAGTACCTGCCATTTTACATTAAGAAAAAACTGAGGTTAAATGACTTTTCTTGGGTCACACAACTACTAAGTGTCTGATACATATTTGAAGTCAAGTGCAGCATTATATCCACCAATTGCCTAATAATAATAATAATGTAATGACTGATATTTATATTAACTTGTTTTATAAAGCATTTTATATAAATTTTCTCATTTGATTTTTCCCTATGGATATAGTAAGGCTTCCCATCTGGAAGGACTAAAGTAAATTTCCTGAAACTTAATAAATCTCCTCACTGGGTTATACCAAGGTGTGTGTTGCTAAATGTTTAACAACTGGGTTGTCTTGAAGGGGAAAGTATTTACAAACACTTTTCACTTTAATAGGCATTATTAGAACTTTATTATTTCTAGACAATCATCAAAACAATAAATCAAGTTATGATTTATAGTGATCCTGGATTTCTGAAATGTAAATACACTAAAGATTTAATACTTGTCTTTCTCAAGCCTAGAGCTGTTTCTAGCACATTCATAGACAGTGTTTATGACTACAGTCAGTTCCTTACTTATTTGCTATTAATGTTTAGAGAAATTTTTCTTTTAGCACTTCCAGAAAAATTTCCTTCCAAAACATTAAGAATGTAATAAAAAGGTATTCATTAAATGATTGTCTGACACTGGAAATATATGCTTCAAACAACTTAGCAGCAGTGTTTTTGATATCCATGAGCATCCAGTATCTCAAATTGAATACTGTCACTTCAGTGGATAAGAACTAAAAAGATTACTCAGGATTGAGAGCTTGAACATATATGGAAAATTAACTAAACCAGCTCACTCATATTATAAATGTAGAAACTAAACCTTCAAAGGGTAAAGCATCTTTCTTATGACAACACAGATGCAGAACATACATATAACTACAGATCCTCTGACTCTACATTCAGTATTCTTATGTTGGTGGACATATTTGTGGCACATTTTTTCAGAGTAAAAGAGATCAAATCCATTCTTGGCCTCATATACATAACCATTGCTTAAATGTGTCCATGAAAACCATTCCTAGCCAACAGGGAGAAGTTTGGTGGAGTACATTCTATGATGGTAATCATCACTCTAATTTAAAGTAAGTAGTGTTCAAGTCGGAAAGATGGTAGAAATCAGTCAGAAAATCAAGCCTGGCCCAAAAGTATCTGAAGCACTGAGACCTAAGGTATTATAATATAAAAAGGATAAGTGAATTATTTGCTGACTAGAGAATCAATAGGAGATGTAACCAACATTAAAGAAGGTATTTAAAATGCAGAAATGTCAGGGAGCTAATTGTTCAATTCAAACTGAATCTCTTTATAGAGACAGTTTGTGTGTTTTCTTTGGGCTTGTTGATTTTCCTTTTTATTAGTCTGGGGGCAATGGAACAAAAGACTTTCTACCCTTCATTTGACCTTTATCTAGTTCAATTCCCTTCAATATCCTTTGTACTGGAGTTTAAGGGTTAAATTAGTAGTTTTGATAAAAGAGCAGCTTTTAATAATTTAAGTTTTAATAAGAATATAGTAGAGTTATAAATTAATATTATCCCTTTAAGCCAGAGAAAATAAAACTTCTAGCAGCTTTTAACAATTAACAATTTAGTTTAATTAAAATGGAGATAGTCAAAGAATATAGTAACATGAATATAGTAAAGGAGAGAAATATAGGAAAGAGGTAAAGAAAATTTCCTAATGTCTAAATTAGTTATCCTACAACTACCTATAATTACTACCTAAAACTGTATATATCTACCTATAACTGCCTATAACTATTGCTAATAACTGCCATTAGAGAAAGTCCAGTTGATCACCATCCAGCTCAGCTCCCTAGACGTAATCAACACCTATAGATAGATAGATATCTCCCACCCACCAACTAATCACCAACCCACACCACCAGCAACCAACCCCCAAGGACCAACTCATGCCCAGCAACTAACTTTCCCACAACTTCCAGCCCTAACTGTCAGCAAATGACAGACCACCCAAGTGTCAGCAACTGACCTCCTTTTAGATCCTTCTTCTACCTCACTTCCTGTCTCTATTGTTTCTCATTCTTGTCTCTATAATTTCTACCTCCTGTCACTATGGGTTGGTTAATCCCTACACAGTTCTATGGTAAGAGGACTTCCAGGTCCCCCATGAAATTAAAGAATTCCTTTTTTATAGTAGGAATACTATAATACTATATAAGCCATTCCTTCTAGGTACATTCATAAATCAAGTATCTATAATTTCACTAGTGTGGAAATTTCTTCCTCTATTGTGGATTCCAACATGTTTATAAATGACTAGTTAAGTCTTAGAATACTGTCTGATGTGTACAGAGGTTAATCAATTTTCAAATATTTCTATATCTTGTAGGTATCTGAAGGAAGATTTTGATCTTGAATTTTTCCTTGATTACTCTACATATATACAAAAATATGAACACAATGCACACTTTTGTGTATTCATATATGCATATATACATATAACATATATGCACACCTTACATAATAAGACATATACATGTATGAGGTACACATGTTTAGCACATGTAGGGTATTCCAAAATCCTTAGTTCAGGTTTAAGCTACTAAAACTTTAAATTGCACTAATTTTTTATTAATACCATATGTATATTCATGCATGTCTATTGAGTGTATATATTCATGAATAGATATGCATGCATATCTGTTATTTAGGTGGTTGTATAAATATACCCACTTATATGTGTATATATTCACATACATACCCACATATACATGTGTATCTTCCTCTCCCTTTACCTCTTTACTCACACTATCCACTATTTCTAGAATGATTTGTTATCTACTTCAAACAACATATTTATTGAGCACCTTCTCAAAAGCAAAAAAAATTAAACAATCCCTATAGACAGTGATTTTACACTATAATGAGGGAGATAACAAGTATCCATAAATATATAGATAGATAGGTGTTGTAACAATAAAAATTTCAGTCATGGATGTTCCAAAAATGGGAGAGAGAGATAGTCTATGTTATTAGTCTCTGACCCAGCTCTCCCCTGGGGCTGAATATACACTGGGAGACTTTAAGAGAGTGTCACCCTGAAACTGAATGACCTGCATGGTTGTGCCGCCCCACAGGAGTTGGGGGTGAGGCTTCCCTATAAGACAAGGTTTGTGGTACCCCAATCTGATTCTGAATAAAGACAGGGATTACACAAACCTCCCCCCAATCAGTTAATTTCACAGCGGGTAGTCTGGCTTCAAGATGGAGGCATCTAGACCAAGCTGTGGTTCCCCTCTCCCTTGTTGTCTCTCAGGTACTCTGGAATGATATCTGACTGATGAATGGCTTTTATTATTTGCAATTCAGAGATTGAGGAAAGGGGTGAAGGGGAGAGGGATTTTAGGGTGCCTTTTTCTCTATATAGGGTCTGTCACTTAGGAGGGAAACTTTGGGGTTCCCACTCCTAAGCTTCTTCCTCTGCCCCTTCTCTTTCTGTTTCTATTTCTGGTTTTCTGTTTCTATCCTTTTCTATAATTATGTTTTTTTCCAAACATTTATTAATATTCATTTTTAACATGGTTACATGATTCATGCTCCGCGTTTCCCCTTCGCCCCCTGCACTATCCCCACCCATGGCCGATGCACATTTCCACTAGTTTTGTCATGTGTCCTTGATCAAGACGAATTTCCAAATTGTTGGTAGTTGCATTGGTGTGGTAGTTTCGAGTCCACACCCTCAATCATGTCCACCCCGACCCATGCGTTCAAGCAGTTGTTTTTCTTATATGTTTCCTCTCCTGCAGTGCTTCCTCTGAATGTGGGTAGCATTCTTTACCATAAATCCCTCAGAATTGTCCTGGGTCATTGTATTGCTGCTAGTACAGAGGTTCATTACATTCAATTTTACCACAGTATATCAGTCTCTGTGTACAATGTTCTTAAGGCTCTGCTCCTTTCACTCTGCATCTGTTCCCAGAGGTCTCTCCAGTTTGCCTGTAACTCCTCCAGTTGATTATTCCTTTTAGCACAATAGTATTCCATCACCCGCATATACCACAGTTTTTTCAGCCATTCCCCAATTGAAGGACATAGCCTCATTTTCCAATTTGTTGCCACCTCAAAAAGCCCAGCTATAAATATTTTCGTACAAGTCTGTTTATCTATGATCTCTTTGGGGTACAAACCCAGCAATGGTATGGCTGGATCATAGGGCAGGCATTCTTTTATAGCCCTTTGAGCATGATTCCAAATTGCCAGCCAGAATGGCTGGATCAGTTCACAGCTCCACCAGCAATGCATTAATGTCCCAATTTTGCCAC
>NC_058130.1:371298781-371326912 GCF_016433145.1 Gracilinanus agilis
CATTGTCATTTTCTTCAATGAAATTGTTGATTGTTTCTATGATTCCTTCTTTGACAAAGTGGTTTTGAAGAATCATATTATTTAATTTCCAATTAGTTTTTGATTTTCCTGTCCAAGTGCCCTCACTAATTATTATTTTTATTGCATTATGATCTGAGAAGTTTACATTTATTATTTCTGCTCTTTTGCATTTGTTTGCAATGATTCTATGCCCTATAACATGGTCAATCTTTGTGAATGTGCCATGTGCAGCTGAAAAGAAGGTGTATTCCTTTTTGTCCCTATTTATTTTTCTCCACATATCAATTAGATCTAATTTTTCTAGGACTTCATTCACCTCTCTTACCTCTTTATTATTTATTTTTCAGTTTTATTTATCTAGATCTGACAGAGGAATATTTAAATCTCCCTCTAGTATGGTTTTACTATCTATTTCCTTCTTGAGCTCTGCCAGTTTCTCCTTTATAAATTTGGGTGCTATGCCACTTGGTGCATACATATTGAGCAGTGTTATTTCCTCATTGTTTATATTACCTTTAATCAGGATGTAATGACCTTCCCTGTCTTTTTTAATCATATCTATTTTTACTTTGGCTTTGTTAGAAATCATTATAGCCACTCCTGCCTTCTTTTTCTCATTTGACGCCCAAAAGATTTTGCTGAAACCCTGAACCTTAAACTTGTGTATATCCACCCGCCTCATATGTGTTTCTTGTAGACAACATATGGTGGGATTTTGGTTTCTAATCCACTCTGCTATTTGCTTCCGTTTTATGAGCAAGTTCTTCCCATTCACATTCAGAGTTATAATCATCAGTTGTGCATTTGCTGACATTTTCAAATCCTCCCCCATTCCTACGCCTTCTCCTTAAGCTATTTCCTTTAAAACCAGTGGTTTGCTATTAAGACCCTATCCCTTATCCCCTCCCTTGATTAACTTCTCTTTCTACCCCCTCCCTTATTTTTCCCCCTCTTTTTGTTTTTAAAGACCTTATGAGTTCCCTCCCTCTTCTCCCCTCCCTTTTTTTGACCTCCCTACTCCCCTCCTCCCCTTGGTTTATCCCTTCTAACTTTCTCAGAAGGGTTAGATAAGAGTTTTATGTTCCAATGGATAGTATAGCTACTCTTCCCTCTCCGGGTTGATTACACTGAGAGTAAGGTTTGATTATTACCTCTTAATGCTCTCTTCCTCTCCTTCTTATAATAGTATTTGTCCCCTCTCACTCCCATGCCCTCTTCGTGTGTAATAGAATATCCTATTTTCTTATTCACTCAAGTTTCTCTTGGTGTTCCCTGCTATTCACCCCCTCTTTCCCATCACCCATGTCATCTTAGATTATTTAGTGTTCCACCCTCACCCTGGGAATTATTCTTCTAATTACTATAATAGTGAATATTATAGTAGTGAATAGAGTTCACTACAGAGAATTTTACATAACATTTCTCTACATAGGAATACAGATAATTAGATCTCACTGAGGTCCTTAAAAAGCCAAATTTAAAAATTATAAGTTTTCTTTCTTTCCCCTCTGTATCTTATTTACCTTTTCATATTTCTCTCGATTTTTGTGGTTGGATATCAAACTTTCCATTTAGCCATGGTCTTTTCTGTGCAAATAACTGGAATTCTTCAATTTTGTAGAATGCCCATACTTTCCCCTGGAAATATATAGTCAATTTTGATGGGTAGTTGGTCCGTGGTTGCAGGCCCAGCTCTCTTGCCTTTCTGAATATCGTATTCCAAGCCTTGTGATCTTTTAGCGTGGAGGCTGCCAGATCCTGTGTGATCCTGATTGGTGCTCCTTGATATTTGAATTGTTTCTTTCTGGCTTCTTGTAAGATTTTTTCTTTTGCTTGGAAACTCTTGAATTTGGCAATTATATTTCTGGGTGTTTTCTTTTCTTGATTGAATGTCGCAGGTGTTCTATGAATCCTTTCAGTGTCTATATTGCCCTCTTGTTGTAGGACTTCAGGGCAATTTTGCTGAATTATTTCTGTTAGTGTGGAGTCCAGGTTTCTATTAATTTCTGGTTTTTCTGGAAGACCAATTATTCTCAAATTGTCTCTTCTAGACCGGTTTTCTTGGTCTGTCACTCTCTCATTGAGATATTTCATGTTTCCTTCTATTTTTTCAGTCTTTTGACTTTGTTTTATTTGTTTTTGTTGTCTTGAGAGATCATTAGCTTTTATTTGCTCAATTCTAGCCTTTAGGGATTGATTTTCGGCTATAATCTTTCGGTTTTCGGCTATGATCTTTTGATTTTCGGCTATAATCTTTTGGTTTTAGGCCATAATCTTCTGGTATTCCTTTTCAATCTGGTCATTTCTGGCGTTCAATTTGCTTATCAGTTCATTTGGTTTCTGAGCCTCACTTTCCAGTTGCAAGATTCTACCTTTTAAACAGTTATTTTCTTACCAGATCTCTTCCATTTTCCTCAAAATCTCAGTTTTGAACTCTTCCATAGCTTGTGAGGAGTTTTCCTTATTTGAGGAGGGTCCGGATACTTGTTTGTTCTCCTCCTCTGTTTGCTCGGTTGTCTGCATTTTCTCTGTGTAAAAGTTGTCGAGTGTTAAAGACTTCTTTTTCTTCTTGTTAATCTTTCTCTTCTGAACTTCCTGAGACTGGGTAGCCATCGTTAGCCCAGCAGCTTCTCAGGTTTATCCTTGAGCTCAGGGTCTGTCCACAGTCAAGTCCCCTGGTGGACCCCGTTGCTTGATCCTCTGCTAGAGGTTTCTTTACAAGTCTCAGGGCGCTGCTTCCACAGGCGTATACCCGTCTGCACTGGTTCCCCACTCAGGGTTTCAGAGCTTTAGCTTGTGTCTGTGTCTGCCTCCAGCCACGCCTCCGCCCGTGCATGAGCTCTGAGCCTGTTCTCTGCGCTCTAGGGTCCGTTCTCGTCGTCCTGCTCCCGCGCTCAAATTTTGTGTGCGTTCATTAGCTTTTTGGGGTCCTAAATCTTGGTGCTCTCAGGAATAGGCCCTGGAGCTGCCAATGACTTGATGGGTGCCCCAAACTTGCTCTATTTCTTTTTAGCTGGCTTCGGCGCTATAGGTGTTGTGTGTGGAGGGGGTTGGGGGGGGTGGTTGCTAAGCCTGCGATTTAGTGAGAGCTGTTTCACCACTTTATAGCATGGAAATGCCTCGATTCCACATACCTTCCACGCTGTGCCCTGTTGTGGGGTTCCTCCGTTCGTCTGGACTTTTTTTTATGTCCCCTTGTGGAGTTTTGTGTGTTTCAGTCAGGAGAGGTTAAGAGCTGCTTCTTACTCTGCCACCATCTTAATCTGGAACTCTATAATTATAAGTTTTGACTGAAAAGGGTTCTCTCAGCAAGGTTGGGTAATGGGAGAAGGAGACTAAGAGATTGTTCCCAAAATGGAGTCCCAAAACTTAGCTGACTTTATGGTTGAAGTCTTAATGTGTGAGATGAGATGCATTGGCATGCAATGGCATGCAATGACCAGGGAATCAGGGTTTCAATTTCCAAAAGAAAGATCCTCAGGAAGCCCTCAGGCCTAGATCCAAGCTGGGTTGTTCTCTTCCTCCCTCTTCTCAGTCCTTCACCCTAAGACCTCTCCTCTCCTCCCTTCCTTAGAGAAATTCCCAGAATCCTCTCTGGTCTCAACTGTCACCACCTGTCTGCAACTGTCTTCTCTGGCTCCTTTGGTCCCATCTCCCTTGCACAAATCCCATCCTTACAATAGATAGATAGATAGATGGATGGATGGATAGATAGATAGATAGATAGATAGATCTATATATCATGTATGCCATTTGTTGAATTCCTACTTATTCTTTCAAATGCAATTCAAATCACTTTTTCTTTACTTTAGTAAATATTCCATTATGTTGTCTTCTCCCCAACCCCAATAGATTGACTTAGAGATGGAAAGGATATCAGAAACTTGAAATTCTCTTGCTTTTATCATGCATTATTATGTCTCACCCTTATATGTACATGTTATTTTTAATAATCCCCCCATAATTCTGCAGCCTCCTTGGTTTCAGAAACTGCTTCTTAGCTAAGCTTTTTATTTCATACAGTATTTCTCACAGTGTCCCATATTCTTATTCAGTACTTCCAAAGATCCATGATTCTACTAAGTGGGAACACATACAACGAAATCAATAAGAAGAGACGGGATGTTGTAGTGGATAGAATGCCAACCTCAAAATCAAGAAGACCTGAGTTCAAGTCTCATTTTTTGTACATTCAGGTTGTAAGACTGTGGGCAAATCTCAGTTTCTTTTTGAAATTTTCTAAGACCTTATGTCACAAAAATTTGTGATCTTCATTGCTGGGATTTCTCTCATTGATAATTTTTACACAAATAAAATAGCAGATGACAAAGGAAAGCATGCAATATTAAATCTTAAAGCATTTTGATTATTCCCTATAGGAAAGATGCTCCTACTCTGCGCGACCAAGCTTCATTGAATATATTGCAGTTTGCTATAGTAGCTGCTAACAAAACATGGCTATGTAATTAAGGAAATGAGAAAAAAGATAAAATAGTATTTTCCAAAACATGCTCATATTTTAAAAGACCTGATGTAAAGGTAGTCAATTTAACTGATAACTAAATAAAAAGTCTTGCCAGAGGACATTGGATCATGGGATAATTAACATTGTGGCAAATCACCATAGAAGTTATAGACATGTTGAGATTAATTTGGAGAAGCTTCTTAGTTGGGCTAAATAAAGAGCAAATATATTAGGGAACTTGAACTTTTCACTTATCATTTTTATTTTTCTTTCCTCTTTCTTTTTCTTTTCTTCCTTTCCTCCTTCCCTCCTTGCTTCTCTTTTCTCTCTTCTTCTTTCCTTCCTTTCCTCCTTTCTTCCTTTCTTCCTTCCTTTCTTCCTTTAGTCCTTCCTTCCTTCCTTTCTTCTTTTCTTTCTTCCTTCCTTCTTCTCTATCTAAGGATCTCTAAAATATTTTTCTGGAACTTTTTGCTCTCCACAAATACTATTGTTACCTAAACTTTTCTTCTTTTCATTTTCAGTCTTCAGTATATTTCAATCTGCTGTTTCCTTCTCTATTGCCTTCAGATATACCCAACTCTACTCTAACCTAAAGCAAAATTTGTTAGGAGGTGAAGGGCAAAAACTATAGGAATCAGAGATCCTTTGTATATAGTCACAGAATTGAGATATGGGATGTTTTTTTCAAGAAAGCATGTAAGAGAGTTTCTTTACAACATAGAATGTTATCCAGAGAGACTAATAAAAAATGACCTTTAAAAAGAAATAAAATAAAGATCATGAAGGATTTTAAATGCCAAACAGAAAAATTTTTATATAATTTAAAAAAATTATTGATGTAATTTTTAAACATCAGCATTATTGACTACAATATATTTTTCTTTCCCCTCTCAGAGATTCTTCAAATATGATAAATTATATTTTAAAGATAAAATAATAAAAAGGAAATAATAATGATCTATGTATTGTAAGTCTGAAAATATATGCAATATAGCACATACATGAACCTACAACCTCTACAATTTGTGTGGTTTATCTTTCCATTTCCATTATTATAATCAATGTGTACTTTGTTCATATAATTTCTAAATGCAAGAGTGAAAACCTGGAATGTATTGAATATCTCAATAATATGATCTCAGCTGCATTTTAGGAATAATGCTTTAGCACTTTGTGGAAGATAAATTAGAGAAGGAACAGACAGGAAGTAAAGAAAACAATGAAGGTCCTTTTACAGTAAATCATATGAGAGGTGATGATAGTCTGAAATAGCATGAGTGTATGAGTGGAGAGAAGAGGATAGATGTAGAAAATACTAGAAGGTAGAACTGAAAATAATTGTGGTATAAAGTGCCACTGTGGTCCCTGTGGCACTCTACCAGAACTCTACCATTGTTATCATTTTATCAGGCTTACAGAGGGCAAGGAGAATCAGGAGGTGCATTTTGGAATCCCCGCAATGGCTAATGTCCAAATTGTGGATGGAAGTGTGATGGCTAGAGGATATGATGAATGGCATGCACTACAGCATACATATACCACAAGATCTGATGAGCTTATCCAACCTGATGAAACTCCTAGCTATATTTGGGTTATAGCGTCCCAATTGTTATAAGTATATCCATAGTAAGGGAATAAGGAATGAATAAAAACTGAATTAACTACCATATATCTAGGGTATTTGTTTCACTTATATCCTTCTTTAATCAAGTATCTGAGTGATATTTTGAGTCTGAGTCTTTATTGAGATATAGCTCACTTTATTTTCCAATTTATTGGGCATATGAGTAAGGGAATACAAGGAACTGAATATGACTCCAAAGTTGTATACTTGAGTGATACTTTTTTTGAATGTTGTTTCTGCAGAACTCCCTCTGGTTTATCTTCCTGATTTTACACTTACAGGTTTGCAGGTTGGTTCCCCAGGGTAGCAGTTACTACCATACATTCTAAGGGCGTAGTTAGTGACTCTTAAATCTAGAAATCACAAAATCTCTATGGTAATTTTCTCTTAACGGTCAATGGACAAACTTCTCCAAGTAGTGTAATTAACCAAGATGCTGTAGTAAAAACAGCAGCTAAATTAACATATCCTCCCCCAAGACAAACCTGGTGCTCATTCTCCTTTATACGCACATGATATCCATGAGTAGAGTGGACATAAATTTTAAAATATAGTGATAATGAAAGGTAAATGTAAGAAATATATGTAGTAAGACAATTCATATCACTATTTATACTTCAGAGTCCTGGTACTCTTTTTCTTCTTGTAGAATTCTCATGCTATGCTTCACTCATTTGGAAACAGCATGGTGCTATGATGGTCTTTCATCTAACTTACCCCTTATTAACTGCTGTATGAGTCTCATCTGTGCCTCAAACTGCCTAAACTGATAAAAATCATGGATAATTTAATTGGTCCTATTTTAAATTGTTTGCATCCCTCTCTCCCTTCCCCACCCATTGAAAAAACAAGAAATATAAAAGCTGTTAAAATTTGAAAACATGCAAAATAAATTCCTGCATTAGCCATGTTCCCCCTTTAAAAAAACAAGAAAAAGCAAAGGGGAGAAAAATAAAAATATAAATTCAATTTTACTCTGAATCAATTAGTTTTCTATCTGGAAATTGACAACAGTTTTTCATTAAGTCCTTTGGAATCATATTGTATTATGTATTGTATCATGCTTTAAGGATCATCCAGGTTATGAACAAACTGTTTGCTTCCTCAGTAACTAGACTGTACATGTGATTAAATCAAAATTTTTAAATATTTTAGAGGCTTGCTGACATCTATCCATCTTCACAATTAGTTTAATACCAAATTTTTTGCTTCTTATTTCAACTATTGAATCTTGTTCTGGGGGATTTAACCTGCCATCAACAATTCCATCCCCTTCTACTAATACCTTTCCTAATTAGGGTGATTTCTTTTCAATTCTGTCCAATTCATAACAATTGAGTAGAGTTTACTGGAAGGAATCTATACTGGACTTCCATGTTTCTTTTCGTTAATGCTAAATACCCCTCCCCCCACTATAGCATGATTTATCCAAGGAGAATGAATGAAAGAATTTATGGGAATGTGAGAGACAACCATCATAGAATAGAACAAATAGAACAAATCTTCATAGAATTATAGCTTTCTCCTACAAAACTAACCACATTATTTGTGGTACTTATTATTTCCCCTCTCGATGACTTTCCATGGGTTCCTGAGCAATATTGCAAGTCCTCCAAACATTTTTCTTAATATATTTTCTATAGTAGCAGATTTGTAAAGTCAAGAGCTAGATCTGTCTGTTTTTGGAACATAATGGAATGCCTAAATATTAAACTTTAGTCAATCATGGGTGCATAGCTCATTTATCTAGGACAAGCCATAAAATAATTTACAAGGCATTTCAAGTAACAAATGATGAAGAGAAAGAGCCATGTGCAATATTGGTAAATGTTTAACATCTAGATGCAGAGGAGATAGAGAAGAAAAAGTACATGCTTGCATTTCAGGGGAGAAATAATCTTATTGCTCTATTTAACATCAAGTGCTTGAACTTATATGCTTTTTTGTTATCAAAGAGTGCTGGTAAGGCAGAACCTTTTTCTCATTCTGAAGAACAGCAACTTTGATGGATGCTGCAGTTTTGTTTTTTTATGCTAACTTTATTCTGTGAAGATTAATACTAAAACAAAATGTGTTCAGTATTCTTCTTTTGCCTTTGGGCAGAAAAGATCTCTAGACTTTTAACAGTGCAACCTTTATTTTTCCTTTTAGGGAATGAGCACATTTTATGATGGCATATCAGAAAGGCATTTATCACCAATGAGTTTTCCTCAGATATAAAAACTGCTATTTCTGCCCTGCCTGTAATATTTGTGCAAATATTTCTCATATCAGATAGTAAAATAGAAACATTGAATATCAGAGATGTAAGAGAACTTAGAGATCATTGAGTCTAACCCCCTCCTTTGACCAAGGAATAGACTGTAAAAAGAAAAAAAAGTTTCATGGGAATCAATACTTCATTTCTATGTCAGACTTTAAAAAGCTATGTAATATCCATGGCAAATTTCAGCACATGTTTAAAAATATTTCATATATAAATACTTTTCCTAAACAATTATCCAAAGTTTATACACCTACTTGTAGAGTTCCCAAAGGTAGTCACTAACTTTCAGTTCTAGAGGTGACCCAATGAGTAGAAAATCCTCCCACTGTAACCACAAACTCCTCCTCCACTAGTATGCTTCCCATGAATAGACAATGTTCATCAAAAGTTTGGTACTAAGCACTTCTGCCCACAAAATGACTGATATTCACTCATATATAATATATGTGTGTATATATATATATATATATATGTATGTACATGTGTGTATATTACATCTGTGAGAAGAGTTTGCTCACACTTAGAATACAATTGTATTTAAGGTTATATATCATACAAAAGCAACCCATATCTCCTAATACTTCAAAATCAAGAAGTCCTCACACAACATTCCTTTGGTTAAGAATCAGTCAGGCTGTTTAGCTCAAGCAAGAATTTTTTTTTTCATTTCTTGTCAATGGCCCACTCTTTTCTTTTTCAATGGATAAGTCCCTGAAATACTTCCTCTTTTGGAAAGCTCTCTCTCCATATTCAAGTCTGCCTTCAAATGAATTTCTTTATCTGCTTCTTTCTGAGGTGTATGACTTCCTCCTACAAGTTGCAATATACTATGTTGCCTACTGGTTCTTTTACTCTTATTATTAGACAGAGGTCTTCTACCACAGTGGGTTCCAACTCTCAAATCTGTACTACTCAGCTGTTCAATGACTTGTTTCTTTTATAAGAAGATTAACTCACATGCTCGAGAGGTGTGATTGACTAACTCAACACAACCAAGATATTTCCTGTGTAGTGTGCATTACCTTCATTCGATGGCTACCTTTATAATTCTGAATAACTAACTGTTTCTAACATTGTGGTGAAGGATTATCTTCAGAGCTATGACAAACCCTAAACACTAGGAATCTAATGGAAGACATAACATGCCAACAACTATGTACAAAGAAGTTATATGAAGGATAAATTGGAGGAATTCTCAGTGGAAAGTCATTAAGTTTAAAGAGTACTTCAAAAGACTTCTTACAGATAGTAGGACTTTGGCTCAACCTTGAAGGAAGCTGGGGAAACTGGGAAGTGGAGATGAGGAGGAATAGTGCTCTAGACATGGGAGACAGCCAATGAAATAACTCAAAGTTTAAATTTAAAAAACTGTCTAAAGGGGAGGAACTGGGTAGCTCAGTGAATTGAGAGCCAGACCTAGAGACAGGAGGTCCTAGGTTCAAATCTGGTCTCAGACACTTGACACTTCCCAGCTATGTGACACTGAGCAAGTCACTTAACCCCCATTGCCTAGCCCTTACCACACGTCTGACTTGGAACCAATACACAGTATTGTTTCCAAGATGGAAGGTAAGGGTTTAAAAAAAAACTGTCTAAAATGAAGGCATAATTATTTCATGTTATGTTTTGGAAAAATTGATTATTTTTTGCTTAGTCACTTTAGTCCCTCTTCAGATTCTCATTTTCTTTCACTCTTCTTCACCCCATTTCCCTCTATTTTCACAAAGTTGTTTTACTGCATTAAAGCTTTGATTTTTATCTTTTTATCCTCCTCTCTTCCTTTCTTCTTTGATACTTTTTGTTTTGCTGCCTGTTATATGTCAGTTTTGAAAACAGGCATTTTAAGAATGCAGAAAAACTTTATTAAATGTACTTGGCAATGTAGAAAATACAATAAATTTCCAAACATTATATAAATTATTCATGAAATAGATTGTATAATTGCTTTTTAACCAATAAATCAAGCTTAATGATCAAATCATATATTTATAATCTTACTTATCTATTTTCTGTTTCAAGTACAAAATTAGTATTCATAATTCATTTTATTGTTTTATAAAAATGATATTCTGAGGTATTTTGAGGCTTTATCCTACCTACTTTGGATAAATATTTGCTATTTGTGTAGAATTTATAACCAATATAATCTCAACACTTTTAATATTTTATAAAATATTTTAAATGATTCATGCCTGTATTTGAGCATATCTGTATATAAATTTTCAGTCTAAAATTATTAGAATTAATTTGTAAAGGAATATAAAGAAAAGATAGATTTTTCAAAACTGAAAATGTTATTGCTTCTGACTGCTTAGATTGTCCATTTTCCCTAGAGGGCTAGGAGGCACACAGATTGAGACTAAGATAACCAATATATACCCATGACCATGACCCTTTATTATTAAAGAATTATATCACATTTTAGGCTTAGGTTGAAGAGATCTATTCATTAGTATAGTCAAAAGTAACTGAGCATTAATTCCTCACTTCTGGAACATCTAACTCATTTTGTTTACCCTAAGAATTTTCTAAATATCCCTGTTCCCTAACATGTAAAGATGAATGGGAAACTATTTGTCAACTTGAAATTCAGGAATATACCCATTCAACTTGCATTATATAAGTCAGGCCATTGTGGAGAATTGTTATGGTAACAAGGTAGGGCTGTTTTCTTCTACTCTTCTTGTGTGAATCAATAAGTCCATTAAATTTCTTTTTTTGTTTATCAATAAACAGTGTAATTAGATCAACTTGATGTAGTGTTTCATACAAAGACTAACAGTAAAACAGCTTATTCTTAATTATTCATTGCAGTGAGGTATAAGAATAGATGAAAATCATCAATAATACTTTGAAGTGAAGTCATCACAAGACTTGCTAGCAAGGAGCAACACTGAATGATTCTCAGCCTCAAATGCTTCAAACAGCACATGAGTGCTATTGAGTAATGAATGACTAAAAGGCAAACATTCACAGGAAAAAGAATGTTCTTAATAGTCTTTGAACTATATAATTGTTCACCAACTCATCGAATAATAAGATAAAATGGTGAGGGGGCAAAAAAGAGACTATATAATCAAACTTAAATTACAGCAGATCTTATGTTATCCCAAATATCATCTAAAGTAAAATAAAAATATACTTAGATAATTTAATATCTGAAGACATAAGATATTTTCCATGTAAAAGTAGAACATGATTCAAATATTTCTCCAGTTGCCATCTCTGGAAAAGAAGATTCATTCAAAGAGCTTTGGAGTAGAGAAAGAGTAGTTCATGAAAAAAGTGAAGTATTTTTTATACATAGAATGTGAACTCCATAAGGGAAGGTACTGTTTTTCTTCTTGGTGTCCTCATTGGCTAAAATATTGACATGATTAATTCATGTAGAGTACATAGATTAATTAAAATAACAGCTAAATATAAATTTATGATTCCTGACATACAGTGGACATTTAAAAAAAGAATCTTGAATGAATGAATGATTCAAAATATACTACCACATTCATTTTACAAATTATGTCAAATATTTCCTTAGAAAAGCAAAAAAGTGTATTAATCATTAAGCACTTATCAATATTCTTTGAAAAAATATGAGTTAAATTTTATTTACATTTTTTGATGTTTATATAACATTCTAAAAGTTACATAAGCTTCTAAAGCTTTTTCTGCATATGAATGCCATTTTTTCGTGAATGAAACAGTTGTCTCAGGAATATTCAACATTAAAAAGAACAGATAGAAAAGACACTCAAAACTAGTTAATAGCAGCAAATTAATTACTTATCCCAAAGATGTTTAAAGAAGTTAGTAAACCATGGCAAGTAAATATATGAGCCATTAAAATCATCAAAATATGGATCATAAACATTTAATGTTTATTCTCATCCATTAGAAATATTAGATTTTCCAACAAGAAATGAATAAATAAGATTATATAACTTTACTTAGGATATAATATTTTAACCAAAGGCAATACCTTAGCCAAAATGAGTAGCAAAACTCGTGAGAGATTGGTTTTTTTCAAACTAATTTGTAGAATTATCATAAAAATTTCTGGTCTTGATACACTTTGCAAAGAATGGAACTATTCAAGATATTTTGAAAGAAGGAGAACAGTTTATCATAGCTGGGCAGATCCATCTCTTGAATTTTAACCCAAACTGCACAAAATTTAGTTTGTAACAAAATAATTGGTTTTGAGACAACTGAGCACAAAAGAATAAAAAAGGTAAGTCCGTGAACTGCATTTTGGAAACAGACACTATTTTGTGACATTTAAGGGTAGAAAATTACAATGTATTACATTCCTGGTAGCTTAGAAATAGCCAGCATTAAAAACACCTCAGGAAGGGAACATTTGAAGGAAAAGACACAACTGGCCAGGATCCACGTGCTGTGTAGGTGATAACTCAGAAAATGCCAACATACAAAAAAATTCAATCCCATTTCATTTGAAGAATGACAATATTATTCTGTGACCTTCATTTTGAATTATTGGTATAAATTCTAGACTTTTGCCTCTCTTGTGAATTCAGGTAAATATTTTCTTCTTTTCTAGGATTCAAACACTTCCCTTTCCTTCAAAGTTTTTCTGGTTAATATTAGAAGAAAAATAATGGAATATTTAAGCCAAATTAATAGATGGCTAGAACCAGATATTTATAGAGTATTGTGGGGCTTCCCACATATTATTTTCCTTATCTTTATGATTCTTCATATAAATTCCTCCTCATCTTTTAGGTCCCTTAGTCTTATCCTTTTCTCCAATTCCTGTCCAGTTTTAATTTCTTTGTCTAATTATGACCCAAGGACCATCAAGACTCCATGAACCTTTCTTCATGTTCAAGAATTTTCTTCAATTCCCACAAAATGTTTATTCTGATCACACTCTGAAGCCTCTGAACACTAGTGGGGGTAATTGCACAATCATGCTCACAGACTATTACAAACTTGTACTTTGTAATTCAAACCAGGGCTTCACAAATGCATGAGAATTCTTCTATTCATTTTATTGACTTGCACATTATTCTATTCCTTTTCTAGATTGTTCTGTCCCTACTATCCAATCCTTAAGACCCCACCTCTATGAATTGTTAGTGGAGGACTTCAATCCTTACATCACTGAAAAAAAAAGAGACTATCTCCTTTGATATCTCTGAGTCTTTCTTGATTTTCTCAGCCTTTCTTCTGCCCTCCAATCTAAGGGAATGAGCTGACTATTAACTTTACCCTTTATGTTATCCTCTCCTATCTTTTTACTGTTCAACTAATGCAGATCTACAGTGATTTTATTCCCAAATTCATTGGCTTTTCATTTTTCTGATCCTCCCCATCCTTGATCACTTCCCAACATTTACAATAACTCTATACTTATATAATATTAATTATATCTATCTACTCTTTATTCTTTACTGAGTTTTCTTCCTCTTTTAGTTTTCTAAATATGCATGTTCTTTAATAATTTTTGTCTTAATTCTCTACTCTCTTTAAAATGTCTTCTTTTCAATAACTTCCTCAAAAATGCCTTCTATTACCTCTCTGAAGACTACTTTCATGTCTGTCTTATGAACTAGCCACTTTAGATTGAGTCACATATAATCATATTCTGGTTGAAAATTTCTAACTAGATTTCCTGACTACAATTTAAACTTAAAGTATGCAAAACCAAACTTCATGTTTTGCTAACTTTTTAAATAACTATTTATCTATCTCCATCTTTCATCTATCTATAGTTAACGATTTCAAAGTACTTTGCACATACTAAGTATGGCTTACTCTACTCCCAAGAGTTGGGATTGACATCAAACAATTCTCGTCATTAGTGCTGAATGATCACAAGTGGTTATTATTTTCATTTTATCATATCCTATCTGTAGAAAATTTCTCTAGGAAAATCTCCAAATAAAGCTTTAGCATTGCCCATTCTCATATTTCCTCAAATGTGTATAACAGGTCTCTCAGTTCCTATGTAAACACTCAATGTAAATACATGTGTAATGGCTAATATAACTCATTTCACCTGTATTTCACTGCTCAAAGAACTCATGGAGCCCATAAATCAAGAGTGAAAATGATGCAATGTATTTTCAACATTCTAGTGAGTGACTTTAATCCCACAGACATCCTTTAAGGGCTCATATTCCACTGAAAGAATGACCAACTTACTATCTCCCCCACCAATTAAATTTGGAG
The DNA here is from genome assembly GCF_016433145.1 of Gracilinanus agilis. Classification (NCBI taxonomy): domain Eukaryota; kingdom Metazoa; phylum Chordata; class Mammalia; order Didelphimorphia; family Didelphidae; genus Gracilinanus; species Gracilinanus agilis. The sequence goes on from NC_058130.1 coordinate 371,313,353, forward strand.
TATGCATATAACTTAGTATCATAGCAGGATTGGGGGTAGATTAAGTCCTGTTCTCTTGCCATACCACAAAGGAGTTTTAGTTCTTTAGTTTATGTGTCCATTTAAGCAATCTTCTTCATTTACCAGGAAGGATACAGCTTATAAAATATGGAGGTTGTCATTTTCTTTCTCTAGAAAACAGATTCTTCATCCTTTTTTTAAATAATGGAATATCTTGGAGGTATGGCAAATTCTATCTACTCCTCAGAATAATGTTTTAAAATGCATAAAATAAAAGTAATGTAATTATTATTAAGAAAACCTACTATTCTAAAATAGTTATTAATTTTTAAAAATAAATTCACAGATATCAGGTGAAGATTGTTGAGGGAAGATTGGTACTGAAACTCTTGAATTTGGGAACTCTCAAATTAGAGATTAATCCTGATGCAGCCTCCCAGTCTAATGCTACTCTAAGTCTCCCTTTACTAACTACTAGGCTAGACTCTGACATCATGTCTCTTGGGAAAATGAAAGTAATCCACATCATTTTCATCATCCTCATCTTTATGAGAAGGTAAGGTTCATGAGCATTTTTCATTGTGTTTAAAGGAATAGTATAGTGCTTGACTTCTATCATCTCTCATGTTGAGAAAATATTCTATTGTGAACTAAAGTCTATGGTTTGTGCTCAGAGAGCTAGAGAGTTGGCGAGCAAATGTAATTAATTACCTTGGGCTTCTGCCCCACTGAGGTCATTACCCACAACTTACTTAGAGGCAACTCAGACTCTTCCATTTTCTGAACAGGATCATAAGATCATAGGTCTAAAAGAAGAAGGGACCTTAGAGGCCATCTAATCTAGTTGATGAAACTAGGTGCCAGGGAGTTTAATTTATTAACTCAAGGTCTCATGGTCAGTAATTCTGTACAAAGCAAGAAGCAAAAGGGCTAAGAGTGTTATAGAATTCTTCTATATAATGGTGACCCCTACAAGAGTACTTTTCCTTGAGTCTCAGTCAGGCAACCATTTTGGGAGCATCAACAGTTCCTAGACACTCACAAGGATTCCAGTGAAAGAAAAACAGACCGAAATAGACAATCTAACATGTATGCCCATACTATATAAAAATATAGAAATGAGGTTTGAATATAATACTGATCAGGAAAAAGCTTCTTTTTATAGCAATTGCTCCATTTAATTCTCACAACAATCCTATAAATTATTGCAGATACTGTGTTCCCATTTTATAGATGAGTAATGTACCAGAGAAATCAGGTGTACCACCCATGGTCACACAATTATTATAAGAGGAAGGATTCAGACATAAGTTCTCATGACTACACATCCACGACTTTTCCAATTACATTATGTTGTCACTTTCTGACAATGACATCACCCAATCACACAAGCTTAAGTTAGAGTTACCTGTTATCTTTTTTGTTGTCATCAAGGACTATTGATTTTAACCCCTTAATATATCTCAAATTCCTTTTCATTGCTAATATTCCCACCCTATTTCAGATCCTCATTATCTCTTTATTTTTCCACTTTTAATTTTTTTAATTACCTGTAAATAATTTTTGACAATTATTTGCAAACATTTTACAATTCAGGTTCTCTGTCCAGGTTTAAAATAGTCTGAAATCATTTATTTCAGTGGTTTCTTGAAATACATATTTCTATATTGCTCATTCTTGGAAATAAGACATGTATCATTCATACAAATGAGAAAATTATGAAGGGAAAAAAGTAGAAAATGGCAGGCTTTCATCAATAACCATACCATAACAATTTTTTCTTTGGCTGTGGATAGCATTTTTCATCATGAGTACCCTATGGATATTGTGAAACTCAGTTTGCTGATAATAGTACTAATCCTTCACAGTTATAAACCATGTACCACAACTTGTACAGCCATTCCCCAAATGATGGACAGCCTCTCAGATTCCAATTCTTTGCTACAACAAAAGAGCCATTAAAAATATACTATATAGGTAGATCCCTTTATCTTGGTGCATGGTGTGAGATCTTGGTTTATGCCAATCTTTGCCATATTGTTTTAGAGATTTCTTAGCAGTTTTTGTCAATATTAATTTATATTTCCAAAGCCTCAATTTTGAGTTTCTCTAAAACAAGATTACTATGGTCATTAACTATTGTGTATTGGTTGCCTAACTTAGTCTATTTATTAGTCAGTAACAGGTTGTTTTGATGATAACTGCTTTATAGTATAGTTTTAGATCTGGTTTGACTATGCCTCCTTCCTTCATATTTCTCCCTTGATATTTTTGGCCTTTTGTTCTTTTTGATGAATTTCTTATTATTTTTTCTAGCTCTGTGAAATAATTCTTTGGTAGTTTGATTGGTTTGGCAGTGAAGAGGTAAATTAATTTAGGTAGAATTGTTATTTTAATTATATTGGCTCAGCCTATCTTTGAGCAATTGATGCTGTTTTAGTTGTTTAGGTTTAACTTTATTTATATGAAAAGTGTTTTGTAATTTTGTCCATATAGTTGTTGGAATTGATTTGAGAGGTATAATCCTATATATTTTATATTGCTACAAATATTTGCAACGGAATTTCTTTTAATTTTCACTTTTCTGAAGTTATATTTTCTATTCTAGAGTTTCTATTTTTTAAAGTTCCATAATTAACTTTTCTAAAGTTCTATTTACCTTCTTAATTTTTCTTGTTTGCTTGTTTTTTAGTTAGATTTATCCCCCATGAGAAATGTCTTACTCCCTATTTCCTCTGGTAACTCACATAATTTCTTTTCAGAAATTTGAATACTATGCCATTTAGTGCATATATGTTTAGTATTCCAATTGTTTCATTATATATGATGCCTCTTATTAAGATGCAATTTCCTTATCTCTTTTTATTAGAACAACTTTTACTTTTGCTTTGCCTAAGATCATGATCTCTACCACTGCTTTTTTTTCTTTTCACTGTTACTGAGGCAAAGTAGATTCTGCTTCAGCACCCTCCTTTTACTCTCTGTGTGTCTGTCTCCATGCTTTGTATATATATATATATATATATATACATTTTCCCCTTGTTATTAGCATATTGTGGGGTTCCATTTTTAATCCAATCTGCTATCCTTTTCCATTTTATGAGTGAGTTCTTCCCATTCACATTCATAGTTATGATTACTAATTATGTTTCCAGCTATCTAATTTTCCCTGTTTTCCCTTCTCTCTCTCTCTCTCTCTCTCTCTCTCTCTCTCTCTTTCTCTCTCTCTCTCTCTCTCCCCTCTCCCTCTGCAGACTTTTGTCTTCATAAATGTTTTGCTTCTGACTCCTGCTTCCCCAAGTTTGCCCTCCTTTTTTTCCGTGCTCCTGCCCTTCTCTTATTTCTTCTTCCCCCTTGCTTCCCTATAAACTAAGGTGTGTCCCTACAACTGACAGAGAGTGGGTTATTCCCATTTTAAGCTAATTCCAATGAGAGTGAGGTTCAAGTATTGCCCTCTGCCCCTCTTTCTTTATCTCCACTATATAGACTCTTACAAGCCTCTTCATAAGAGATTATGTACCACCTTCTTTTTCCTTTTCTATTCTCCCTGTGTGTTTCTCTTTCCCATCCCTTGATTTTTTTGGATATTGGCCCATCCTATTCAGTTTATTCTCTTTCTACTTTCCATATATACTTCTAATTGCCCTAAGAGTGATGAAGCTCTTAAATATATTAAATATTTTATGTATCTTGAGTATTTGAATTACTTTAAGTATCTAATGTATCATACATATCTAAAGTATCTGAATTATCTTCCCAGGTATGAAGGTATTCAATTCAACCTTATTAAAACCCTTATGTTTTCACTTTACCTTTTTAATCTCCTCTTAAGTGTAAAATGTGGTCATCAAATTTCCTTTTCAGCTCTGTTTTTTGTTTGTTTCTTTTTGGTCAGGAATGTGTGAAATTTCTCCATTTTGTTAAATATTATTTTTTCCCCTTAGAGGATTATGATCAGTTTTCCTGGTTATGTATTTTTTTTATTATTCTTCTACATCCTTTGATGTTTGGAATATCATATTACATGCCTTGTAGTCCTTTATAGAAACTACTGTGTCCTATGTAATCCTGATTATGACTGCACAATATGTGAATTGTTTATTTCTGGCTGCTGATAATACTTTTTCATTGCTCTGGGAGACCTGAAATTTCTCTATAGTAGTCGGGGGGTAGTTTAATTTGAGGTCCCTTTCAGGTGATGATCAGTAGATTCTTTCAATTTCTATTTTCCCCTAAAATTCATGTTTATCAGGGCAGTTTTCCTTGATGACTTCTTGTAATATGATATAGAGGCTCTTTTTTGTTTTGATTGTGCCTTTCAGGTAACCTAATGATTTTTAGTTTATCTTTATTGGATCTATTTTCCTGGTCAATTATTTTTCCAATGAGGTATTTCATATTTTCTTCAAATGTTTTCCCATTATTTTAATTTTATCATTATTTCCTGATCTCTTATGAATTTATTGGATTCTATTTACCCAGTTCTAATTTTTAGGAATTATTTTTTTTCCTTCAGTTTTTTTTTTTAATTTGCCTAATCCTAATCTTCAGGGAGCTTTTTCTTCAGTTTTGGTGTTTGTTTGTTTGTTTGTTTCCTTCCATTTCTCTTTGGTCCACGCTAGGCTTTAAGGAGTTGTTTTCTTTGATGGATTTTTGTGCCTCCATTTCCTTTCAGGCTCTGCTGAAATTTAGGGAGTAGATTTCCCTAGTTTTTCTGTATTTATGTCAGCTATCTAATTATTTAATTTTTTAAGCTTCTTTTCAAGTTTTTCCAAGGTTTTTTCAAGGCCTAATTTCATTGGTACTTTCCTTTGAGGCTTCAAATGTTTCTTCTTTGACATTATTGTCCTTATGTAAGTTCATATTTTGATTTCACCTGTAAGTAAAGTACCTTTCCATGATCAAGTTTTTTCTTTATGTTTTGCTCATTTTTCTTGTGTTGATTTGTGTGATGAGGTTCTTCACTGTTCCTGGGGTAGAGGGTGCACTGTTCCAAACTGGCAGAGGACTCTTCTCTGGTACTTGGGGTAAGCCCAGATGCTTTTCTTTACCACAATTATATCTGTTGAAGGGGTGGCCCTGGTGGCTTGTAGGGAATCTTTCAGCTTTTTTGTCTAATTGGATTCCACTCCCTGTACTTCCATCTACCCTGTTGTCCTGGAGTCTATAGCAATTGTTTCTCTCCTGGTTGCTATTCCTGCCAGGTGGCTTAGGTTGGGATATTCCCCCATTATGCTGCTTCAGAGGTTGAAGCACTGTGCATCTTTGTTCTCTCAGGCACTCTATAGCCTCACTCCCTCAGGCCATATGGAAATACTTTTGATTTGTGCCCTCTTTGCCCTAACTACCTATGCTCATGACTTAAATCCCCACTCTGACATCAAAGCAGTAGGTTGGGCTTATCTATATGCTGCTGGCTTCCATAATTGCTTCACTCCCTGTGCTACTCTCTCTGCTTACCTCAAATGAGATGTATTTCTCTGGCTTTCCTTTGTTTTCAGGAAAAGTATTTTTCTTTATTGGTATGTGTGCAGTGTTCAGTTGAACAGAATGTTCTTTACTCCACTGTCTTACCTTTCAGCTTACAACCTTAATTATATATTCATCAAAAAAAGCATAGATGCCATGGAGATGGAAAAAGGAAAGTGCTTGAAGTAGATGGCAAGAATGGTCTGAAGTATGAGGCCAGCTAGTTACAATGGACTTTGCTTGAATTTGCATTGGATGACTTATTATTCATCACAGTCTAAACCCTGGGTAGTGGATGCAGAGTTGAGTATGTTGTATTATATAGGTGGGTTAAAGAAGATTCAGTATGAAAAATGACAGGATTCTCAATTCTTATCAATTCTACTTAATTCAATAGTCATTTGTATTTAGCCTGGATTTGATTAGAAGATCACTGAATGAATGATTTCCCCAATGATTGATGCATTGGCAAATGTTTAACAATCAGCTCTCCAGCCAGGGAAAACTATATTCACAAGACATTTTAAAGTTTAATCTATTCACATTTTCTCCATCACTTTACTAAGTCTATAAAACTTATAAAAAAGAAATCAAGTCCTGATTTATAGAATTTGCCAATTTTGAGGTGCAAATGCTCACACTGAAAATTTATGGTCTGCTATAATCAACAGGGGCAAGCTTGTCCTAGCACATTGCTACTCATAAACTAATTTTTAAATTACAGTATTTCAAGGGTAGGTAATGGAGCCAATGACTTTTAAGAATGTGTTTTGTTTAGACTTTTGAATGACCTATTACCTTTTAAGGAGTTTCCTTCTTTGATTTGACCACTATAAAGGAAATGTAAAGAAGTGTTTTGGTTTTTTTTTTAGCTTTGAGGTTCTTAAATTAATTTAAGATGATTATATAAGGCCTTAGCTACTGGATAGCTGACATTTCACAAGATATCCAGTGATTGGTTGGGAATTTCAGTGATACTCTATTTCATGCTCCTTGGCCAAATGCAGTGGTTAATTAATAAACCGAACTTAACCCTAAAAAGTTCTAAAGTATTCAATTGCTCCATTTTTGGACCTCCTTAGGAAATTTAGTATTCCACTCCCCTTCACATATTAGTGCCAAACAATGAGGATACCTAATATGCCTTAGCCATATTGCAACTTGGAATGTCCAACTCAAATAATCTACCAGTCTCAGCCCCACTCAAAGGCTGGGATTTTAGTCTTGAGTCAGAATGCCATGCAATGCTAGCTATTTCAAGTGTATTTATATGAGAAATGGATTTTGATTATCTTGTTTAACTCTACAGGTCAGAAGTAGAAGCAATCAATAGAAATTGCAAAGAAAAAAAAGTCAAATTGTATATAAAGGAAAACTTTACAATTAAAGCTATGCAAAAGTGGCATGGGCTGCTCTAAGAGTATAAAAATTTCTTCTCACTGGAGTTTTAAAAGAAAAATAGAGATGCTATGAGTTATTGATTATTTTAAGGGCATTCTTGTTTAGCTTTGGGTAGCACCAGATATCCTTCAAGTTCCTTATAATTCTTAAGATTCTATAATTCCCCTATACTACATAGATTCTGAATCAGAATCAGAATTCAATGTTTCTTCCTCAAGAACCAGTGCTCTTACCCTTCCTAGAAATCACTCTCTTCACACTGACTCTGTTACTGTTAAATCAGTTATTGAGTAGATATTATTTCCGTTTGTATTTTCTTAGTAGTTTTGGAACTATGTCTATTGTTTCCAACCATTTTTTTAGTTATCAACACTAGTCCAATGTAAATGTTTATTGGGCTTCCTTAAGTGGGTGTCAGTGCTTGTTCAGTGCATTCATTATAATTTCATTAAAAAGATGAAAAACCCCAAATAAGTTTCATAAATTATATGATCATAGTTTTAGAATTTCAAGTGAAAGTTTATATCTTATTAATGAAATTTCATTTCCTTTTATATTTTGGTCTGTAGATAAGTTTCCACTAATCTTTCCTCTTGCTGAAACACTTTTTTTTTCAGGACATATATGTTATCTGCCAAATTTGTGTAAAAAAGATTTATTGTATTTTATAGATTACTTACTTTTTTGCAAATATCTTCTATTTTAATGATCGATACATTTTTCAGTTCCTATGAGGTAGATCTAGATAACACAATAATCTAAAATATTTTAGCTTTTTACTGAGAGATTTAGGAAATTATGTTTTGAAAATTCTATATCTGTCTTACTACAAATAATATTTATTATATAAATAGCATAACATATAAAATATTTATCAATCATTTAACATCTGTAAGGCTCAGTGTTATATACTTTAAGGAAAGAAGAAAATATTTCAGTCTCTTTTCTCAGTTATCTTAGAAGATAATTATAAGGAGGTGGTTGTGTGTGTGAGAGACAGAGAGAGACAGAGAGAGAGGTTAGATGAATATATGAGCTAAAGCAAATCACAGGGTCTATGTTTCTTCACCTGCCAAATGAGAATGCTAACTAAATGATCTCTGAGGTTCCTTCCTATTCTAGATCTGTGAGTTTTTGATATTGTAAGAGGGAAAAAGTTCATGACTAGTGAAGAGATGCCACAAGAGAGTGCATGATTAATTGCCAAGAGAACTATATAGACAAGTAGAAAAGGCTGGAGGGAGGAATCTCAGCTATCACAAAAGGATTTTCAAAGAAAGGATTTCAACAGGGTTTAAATGATGGTTGTTCAAGTATGTGAAGGCTTCCACAGGCAAAATGGATGGGTGAAAATAATTTGTTCAAAGGCCATATAAGCAGATGAAGCAGGCACTATGGAGTTTGATTAAATGTCAAAGACATCAAGATCATCTGCTGCATACTGATCCATTGCCTTTCACTCTCATGTCTGCCTTGCCGATGGACTTCAATGACTGGAAAAGAGAGTGAGATTTATGTCCTCATGAAATTCTGCCAGACTTAAATCCAATTCACATGCAAGTCAAGGCATCACCCTTTACGTCAATTGTCCTCTTTCAAACAGAGGAAGAACAACAAATGATGGTGGAACTTGGAACAATAAGTGAAAGAAATTCCAGGAAGGGTGGTATGCTATTAGGAAAAATTAATATCACTCAAAATATAAGAAAGTATACATAGATGGGAAACCTCAAAGCATGTTCTAGAAATAGTGAGTCTAAGAGTTTGGACAGAATTCAGCTTGGTGAAGGTGAGTGGTATAAATAAAGCAATTGAGCTAGATTAAAGACAAATTGGACATCTGTTTGGAATTTTGTTTTCCTCTTCTGTAACTCTCTATTTATATTTTACTTTCTTCCCTACCATGATTTCCCTTTGTAATTCCGATATCCTGGAACCTCATTGGAAGTTTATTGTTCCCAAGGATACTCAGTCCCCTGACTCCTCTATCACTTGCCAGTTTACCACTGGTGGTACCAGCCAGTACCACCTTCCCAGTTTAACATTAAAAGGAGTATTAAATAAGTACTAATAAAGTAAAATAATAAAAATATTTATTGAAAATATCATATTATCATGGTTGATTAAAAATACAATACAAGGTTCTTTCTTGAAGAAAGCTCATCTTTTTTAGTTTTGGTTTGAGAGGGAAAAGATTGGTCTAACATGAAAAGAGAACTCATCTGAGAAGTGGAAATTGAGCTATTTTTGAAGAAACAAGAGATTCCACTATCATTGATAATGGTAATATTTTTTCTGGAGAAATATTAACAGATCTATTTATTTTTCCCTTGTAAATGGTTTTTATCCTTTAAATTTATATATAACTGATATTGTGATGAAGTTTCTTGCTGTGATTTCATAGCAAGTTTTCAATTGATGTTATCATTCATTGACATATCCTGTCATGTCTTACCTCTGCTTTTTGTAGGAGGTTTCAAATTTGTGTCCCTGTCTTAAAATTCTCCCCAATACAGTTCATCTGCCTCTTTGAAGACAACGTGATTTTCCTGAAGCACAAATCAAATTACATTGCCTCACTCACTTCATTAAACAAGTGATTCCTTATTATTTCCAGGAATAAATATAAAACCTTCTCTGACTTTTAAAACCTTTAGCAACCTAATATCTTTTTTCTGCTCTTTGAGACGTCTAACACCATTCCCTCTTCACCATATCTACAATCTCTCTACCACAGACTACTTTTTTTACACATTGACACTACATGTCCTGGCTGTGTCTTTGCTCTTCTTCATACCTGGAATCATCTCACTTTCTTTTTTTCTTTCCTTCACCCCCAACTTGTAGCTTCCCTGACTTTCTTTTAAGACTTAGATGAAATCCTACGTTCCACAGGAGGCTTCTTCAAGTCATTCCAATTACCCTACCAGACTATTTCCTTTCTCTGAAATTTCATTTCATTTTTATTTTATATATTTTCTATGTATATAGTTATTTGCCTGCCTTCTCCTAAATTAGCATGTGAACTCTTGGAAAACAAGGACTATAAGTGAACTTTTTATTTCAGTAAGTAATACAATACCAGGAACATCATAAGTACATAATAAATATTTTTGACTGACTTTTATTTTCTCATGCTAACACTCTTATTTTATGAGGCAATACTGCTCTTTGTCCTCAAAATTTTTCAAATAATGGTCTTGGCTGCTATACTTTATTGACTCTTTCACCTCAATTGTAGTGATCACTTTGGATCAGGGAAATACTGATAATCAGATCCAATATATTTTATTTTATCCTTTTCTTTCTTCAGTAGCAACAGAATGTTTTAAATTGAAACATCAAAATTACATATTATCATTTTTAATTCTTTTAGTTTTGTTTCATTTTTTCTTGTTCTAAATAACCAATGGTAGAGTAAAGCTAATTTGGAAATCATCCAGCATCAGCACATCTATTTCCTAGCCATTAAGGTATCACCTATTTCTTTATTTTTTAGCACATAATTCATCAAATATTTACTTAGTATATGGCAGATAACATCCTAGGCACAGTGATAAGAAGACCAAAAAGGAAGTAATGCCTAAATTCTTGGACTTTTTCAATTCAGGCAGTGAAATGCTACATGAGGAAGAAGTGGCCTTTTAGAAGAAAAACCAATGATAAGAGCTTTTAATCTAGGTCAATTATATAAAGAATCAAATGCTACAAGTGACATCTATTTTCTGTGCACTGAAGAATCTACCTTTCGAGATTACTGGAATAGAGTGTAAAAGATTCTCTAAGCAAAGGGGAAAATAGTTTTAAAATATTATTTTTAAAATGTAGGTGAGGAAATTTGTAATTATTGATTAATTTGCATATTTTCTCACTCATATAAAATCTTTCTTAACATAATCTCTGATAAAAATATGAAAAAGCAGTTAATCTTTACAAATAACATTTTATACTCCTCCAGCTCTTCAACATTACATAATTAATGGCAAAGTTTATAAAGAAAACAACATTCCATTGCATACATTGTTTGTTGACCACCCAATAAGAAAATCAAACATACAAATAAAAATAGTCTTAAAGTTCTTACTCCTAGTTTTTCCCTGTAGCTGTTAAAAATCATGTAATTCTCCTAAGCCACCTAGTTGCCCCCCTCCTGAAGACTTATTTGAAAATGATAATGCATTACCTGCAAGAGGATCACAGTAAGCCAAATACGGTGGTAGTGGTGATGCCCTTCAAGGATGCCATCCCAGGAGGATTCAAACATGGTATAGTGGCAAACACACAGTCATTGGAATTCTGAGCTTCAACACTCACTAGTCATATGACCTTGAGAAAGTCACTAAGCCTCAGACCTCAGTGTGCTCATCAATTAAAATTAGTGTAAGGCTACTTATTCTACCTATCTGACAAAGATTTTAAATATATATATATATATATATATATATATACACATATAACTGTAAGGTGCTATAGAAATATTGTATTATCATTGCTACTTTCTCCAGGTAATGGTATTTAGATGGCATAGTAAATAAAGTACTAAACTTAGAACCTGGAAGATCAGTACTCAGTCTGTCTTAGACACTAGCCAAATGTGGAATACTGGATAAGCAATTTAACCAAAGTTTCCTTTTCTGCAAAATGATAATAATAATAGCATTTACCTCATTAGGTTGTTCTTAATATCAAATATGAGTTTAAAATACTATATAAAAAGGTTAGATATCATTATTAGTGCTCTAATTCAGTTATATAAAAGGCTTGGCCATATCCCAAATTCTTCATGTTTCCCTTCACATAATTCCAAATTGAGTAAACAAAATAATTTGAGTACAAAACGGAATAGAAAACATTTATTAAGTTTTCTATGTGTCAGTCATTGTGCTAAATACTAGAGAAACAAACAAATAAAAAGCTTATATACCTCAATTCTGCAAAGTAAATATGAATTATACTGTAAGTCAGTCCCCTAGGTTATGCAACAAACAGAAAATCTATAGAATAAAATTTAAATCCAGGAACTGAAATTAAAATGTTTCTAAAGAGATGTCTTAAAACTTTTCTATAGACAAGCTGCCTGCAGATTCATACCTTCTGCTCAGCTAAGCAATTCCCAGACTGTGCAGATCCTTAAACATTTTGTTTGCATTCATTCTACAATTATGTTTCCTGGCCCTTCCCTACATCTGTGCTCATCTCAGGGCCCAGCTGTTGACAGTAGAATTGATTTCCCCATATCAGACTAACTAGAAGCATGCTGTTCTTTCCCTTCTGTGCTTTCTAGTCTAAATACATGATAATTTTTGCTATTAAAAATCTTAATGTAAAATAGCATCAAATGGACTGAAATTCTTTCATTGTAGTGACTAGGTCTTTTAACTTAGCTTGTGATCAGCAGCACAGTGGCATGTTAATAGAAGTAATTATCTGATTATTTTTTTTTTGTTCAGATCAGTGATTTAATTAATGTAGGTCTTTTCAGAAAGCCAACTCATCACACCAATTCAAATTGACAACTTAGTCTTAAAGCATTGCCAAGAAAAGAAAGGTTGAAATTTGTCTACTTGTCTCACAGCCAATGTGTCAGAAGTGAAACTTGAATACAGGTTTTCTTGGCTCTGAGGCCAGCATTTTATCTACTCCCCCATGTTTCTTTTTTGATTATGAAATACAGTAACTATTTTTTTGCATAATTATGTCCAGGGTAATAAGGGAAGAAGTGGGAAAGAATATGACTATATTCTTATGACGTTTCTTTATTTTGATACATTGCAAGACCTCAATAAATACTTTTTGAATGGTTAAATGAATAAATAAGCAAATGGATGCATAAAATATTGTCTTTATTTCCATATTCATATCAGCATTTTACCAGTTCTTACTTCCAAATATACATGTATACATATACAGTCATCATGCTACATATATGTATATAAAAAGGTTATATGTAATAAATAGCATAATAAATCACATATTTTGGGGCTATGATGGTTATTTCTCTATATTCTTTATTATTAAATGAATTTAATTAATTCCTATATACCTACCTCCAACCTATAGATCTATAGATGTATGCAAGTATCTTTTTGTTCACACTTCTTTTACTATTTTCTTTTGTTTTCTCTTGATCTAAAATAAAATTGAAATTTACCTTAGTATTGGCCTCTAATAGTTATTTGTAGGACTGAAATTTTCCACTAAGAAGTAATAAACCTTGACTATGACCTTGTTTGTTTTTTTTTTTCTTGCCACTAATGAGACCCTGGAAAGCTCTGAGTTAGGACTCCTGCTTCTGTTTGTCTCACTAAATTAAATTGATTCTCACTGACTATGGGACAATGTTTTGTTTTACTATATTTATTTGTGTCCTCTCTTCTACATTCCAGAGTCCTTTGGAAAATCAGTGGCTTTGAGTTAGGTGTCATGATTAAGAAAATTATACTCTGATTTATTTCGAATTATTTACCAGAGTCAGTGGGAAAAGTTTGCACTTATTTGAACAATGAAAATGAAAGTGGTAAGATTTAATTCTCTCTTACCACCATGGATGTTATGAATCAGGAATTATAAGAGAAGTAGTTGGTGTAATGCAAAGGATATGGGAGCTGAAACCAAGAAAACTCGCATTTGAACCCTTCATCTAACAAATCCTTTAGTCTTTTTTGAAATCCAATTTTTTCATTTATGAAA
>NC_058130.1:371327636-371337721 GCF_016433145.1 Gracilinanus agilis
ATATATATATATATATATATATATATATACACATATAACTGTAAGGTGCTATAGAAATATTGTATTATCATTGCTACTTTCTCCAGGTAATGGTATTTAGATGGCATAGTAAATAAAGTACTAAACTTAGAACCTGGAAGATCAGTACTCAGTCTGTCTTAGACACTAGCCAAATGTGGAATACTGGATAAGCAATTTAACCAAAGTTTCCTTTTCTGCAAAATGATAATAATAATAGCATTTACCTCATTAGGTTGTTCTTAATATCAAATATGAGTTTAAAATACTATATAAAAAGGTTAGATATCATTATTAGTGCTCTAATTCAGTTATATAAAAGGCTTGGCCATATCCCAAATTCTTCATGTTTCCCTTCACATAATTCCAAATTGAGTAAACAAAATAATTTGAGTACAAAACGGAATAGAAAACATTTATTAAGTTTTCTATGTGTCAGTCATTGTGCTAAATACTAGAGAAACAAACAAATAAAAAGCTTATATACCTCAATTCTGCAAAGTAAATATGAATTATACTGTAAGTCAGTCCCCTAGGTTATGCAACAAACAGAAAATCTATAGAATAAAATTTAAATCCAGGAACTGAAATTAAAATGTTTCTAAAGAGATGTCTTAAAACTTTTCTATAGACAAGCTGCCTGCAGATTCATACCTTCTGCTCAGCTAAGCAATTCCCAGACTGTGCAGATCCTTAAACATTTTGTTTGCATTCATTCTACAATTATGTTTCCTGGCCCTTCCCTACATCTGTGCTCATCTCAGGGCCCAGCTGTTGACAGTAGAATTGATTTCCCCATATCAGACTAACTAGAAGCATGCTGTTCTTTCCCTTCTGTGCTTTCTAGTCTAAATACATGATAATTTTTGCTATTAAAAATCTTAATGTAAAATAGCATCAAATGGACTGAAATTCTTTCATTGTAGTGACTAGGTCTTTTAACTTAGCTTGTGATCAGCAGCACAGTGGCATGTTAATAGAAGTAATTATCTGATTATTTTTTTTTTGTTCAGATCAGTGATTTAATTAATGTAGGTCTTTTCAGAAAGCCAACTCATCACACCAATTCAAATTGACAACTTAGTCTTAAAGCATTGCCAAGAAAAGAAAGGTTGAAATTTGTCTACTTGTCTCACAGCCAATGTGTCAGAAGTGAAACTTGAATACAGGTTTTCTTGGCTCTGAGGCCAGCATTTTATCTACTCCCCCATGTTTCTTTTTTGATTATGAAATACAGTAACTATTTTTTTGCATAATTATGTCCAGGGTAATAAGGGAAGAAGTGGGAAAGAATATGACTATATTCTTATGACGTTTCTTTATTTTGATACATTGCAAGACCTCAATAAATACTTTTTGAATGGTTAAATGAATAAATAAGCAAATGGATGCATAAAATATTGTCTTTATTTCCATATTCATATCAGCATTTTACCAGTTCTTACTTCCAAATATACATGTATACATATACAGTCATCATGCTACATATATGTATATAAAAAGGTTATATGTAATAAATAGCATAATAAATCACATATTTTGGGGCTATGATGGTTATTTCTCTATATTCTTTATTATTAAATGAATTTAATTAATTCCTATATACCTACCTCCAACCTATAGATCTATAGATGTATGCAAGTATCTTTTTGTTCACACTTCTTTTACTATTTTCTTTTGTTTTCTCTTGATCTAAAATAAAATTGAAATTTACCTTAGTATTGGCCTCTAATAGTTATTTGTAGGACTGAAATTTTCCACTAAGAAGTAATAAACCTTGACTATGACCTTGTTTGTTTTTTTTTTTCTTGCCACTAATGAGACCCTGGAAAGCTCTGAGTTAGGACTCCTGCTTCTGTTTGTCTCACTAAATTAAATTGATTCTCACTGACTATGGGACAATGTTTTGTTTTACTATATTTATTTGTGTCCTCTCTTCTACATTCCAGAGTCCTTTGGAAAATCAGTGGCTTTGAGTTAGGTGTCATGATTAAGAAAATTATACTCTGATTTATTTCGAATTATTTACCAGAGTCAGTGGGAAAAGTTTGCACTTATTTGAACAATGAAAATGAAAGTGGTAAGATTTAATTCTCTCTTACCACCATGGATGTTATGAATCAGGAATTATAAGAGAAGTAGTTGGTGTAATGCAAAGGATATGGGAGCTGAAACCAAGAAAACTCGCATTTGAACCCTTCATCTAACAAATCCTTTAGTCTTTTTTGAAATCCAATTTTTTCATTTATGAAATGAAACTAATGATAACTTTAATACACATCTCAGAAATATCAGTTACTTAAGCACTACATAAGAGCTATCTATCTATCTATCTATCTATCTATCTATATTATAAGCTAAATACTAATTTTTCAAATAACTACAACAAATATCTAACTCGTTTCTACTTCTTTTCATGTCTAATGACAGAGGGAAAGGATGTAAATCACTTGGAAACATTGCTTTACCTGTGCCACATAAAATTCTTTGTAAAAAGTATAATACCAGCTCATATCCAGGTAGTTCCAGTTGGTTACAATAAGGTGTCAATGGGTACTTCAGGGTTAGAATGCTCTTCTTGCTCTACACAGATAAGGATAAGCCCCCACATTACTATCTCTGGCCCATACTAGCAAAATTGTGATATAAAAAGTAGTACTTGGACTGAGGTTTGAATAAAAGTCAGAATTGATTTTAAGAAACTGAAGTGAGGAATAAATCCATTCAAGGCATCAGGAATTACGTATACAAAGGTACAGATGGATGAATTTAAAGGTGGAAATTTGGAATGTAGAGTAGGAAGAACAACAAATAGAGGTATTTGGCTGGACTCTTAAAGTATATGAAACAAAATAATGTATAATACAATTGGAAAAGCAACCTAGGGCATATCTTGATTTTTCAATGCAAAACTGAGGCTTTTATATTTGATGATAGTAGTAAGAGGAAGCCTTTGTATATTTTTTATATTCCTGAGGGAGGAAATAAATCACTAATGGAACTGATGTACACAGACATTTTTTTTTACTCTAAGTTAAAATATCTGCTGAGTAGTTTGTACCATCTGCTATCCAAATAGATATCACCTGAGAGAATAGTTAAATTTGCTGCTCAGGGAAACTATTTAATTTCATCAGAATTAGAGTTCACATTCTTTTGTAACCTTTTTCCTTTTTTCTAACTGAAATAACCATGAATTGAAATGAGAGTTTCTAACTTCTGGGCTATTTAATAATTACAAAGCATCTGGCCTTTAATAATATGGTACTTAATTCAGTGCAGAAATGAAGTTATTAAAGGATACGACCATATTCAAATTCTGTTCTGTTGTTGAGTTCAGTCCAATTTTGAACTTTCAAATAATTTAAATGAAAATAAGTGTGTTGTTGCCATATGTTTACTTGCTTTTTGCCTGTTTATTTATGTGCTTTTCATTTGAAATTTAAGATAGCTACTTAAGTTCAAGATCTATGATTTTGTTTTGCCAATGAATCTACTGGCATGAGCAGGAGCTGATTGGATCATTTACATTACATATATATATATATATGTAGTTGGAATGTCCTGATAACATTACATATATATATATATATATATATGTAGTTGGAATGTCCTGATAACAGCCTAGATTTTCATTTGAAGAGGCTGATGGTGAATAATTGACCACAGACATTCATCACCTTTGGAATGTCTTTCTAAAGTTCCTATTTACTGACCTACAGGAGACATTGAAAAATACAGGTATCAAGTGTATTTTTCCCTACCTGTGATGGAGAACATATTGAGCAAAATGAAACTCTAATTCTTCCTTTGTTTCTTCTATTTAAAATATCCAAAAGGAGAATTTACTCTCACTTTTCCTGAAAGAGATGATGAAATAAATGGAGACTTCTAGTTCTGTCCTACTATGAATTTTTGATAGAAAACCTTCTGCCACATACTCACTGTAACCTTTCTAAAGATTTCACATATCTGTTGTCTTTGAAAATGCTTGAGCTCATTATAAGAAGTGCTGGAAAAAATGTGATTGAATCAAATATCAGAATAAAAGTTATTCATTTGTTATAGTTCTATAGGCCATTTAGGATTAAAGGAAGGAAAACATAGCTCATACTGATGGGGGTTTACCTAAAAATAATTTGAAAACAAAACATGGGACACATGGATATGAGTAAAACTGTATGAAATATATTTACTCAAGTCCCTATTATCATGATTTTGGGATATTCCACAACTTAATATCCCACCAACTCTGCTAGTATTGCCCAATAATTTGAGTAGCCTCTGAAAACTGAGTTTGACTATATTTGATATTCAGGAATAGACAAAGAAAGCCAGCTGCATCTTCAAATGAAATGATCTATGTGATCAATGCTTAGACATTTTTGGAACTACAGGTAAGAAGTATGCAATATAATGAAGTATGCCCAGGTTGGTTCATTTCCTTTTAGGCTTAGAGGGCATGTATTTTGATTCATTAGTCTTTCTGGCTATTTCTGACTTTTCCTGTTAGGAAAGGGAGACGTAGCCATAATATCTCAGAGAGCATAATCAAGAATGAAAAGTTTAATAATAACATTTTGAGCTAGTTATTTACTGCTGACTGCTCAGGAATTAAAATGGTAAATATTGCCCTTTTCTTTCAGTAACACCACTATCTAATATAAAGTTGACTTTTATTTCTGTGCTTGTGTATGCTATTGCCAATAGTACTTGGAGAAAATTCAGTTTGGATTAAATATTACCTCTACAAATTGAAGATTATCAGTACCATTATCTCACATGCCAGTCTGTTAGCAAAAAAAATTACAGAATTAATTAGCTATTAATCTATCATATTAGAAGGTACAAAAACAATCCCTCAGTTGAGGTATAATATCTTCTATTTCTAACTGAAAAATGGAAAAGCCATGATATCCCTAATCGCACATGTATTATCTAGGATATTAAGCCCCGAATGATGGGATGGGATGCCTGTAGTAGTAGGTAATGAAAGGGGAAAACAGTGAAAAGGAGAAGTTTAAGATGCAAAAAAATAACATAACTCTCCCCAAGGTTATCCTTACAATCAGATTTGTCCATTTGAAAAAGCAACTCTGCATGCAGTCAAAACTGTAATTGCTTTAGAAGGCAGGACTGATAATTTTTTTAGAAAATTTTTTCCATGGTTACATGATTCATGTTCTTACTCTCCATGCACCCCCATAGCCAACATGCATTTCCACTGGTTTCTTCATGGGTCATTGATCAAGATCTATTTCCATATTGATAGTTGTACTAGGGTGGTCATTTAGAGTTTACTTCCCAAATCATGTCCATATCAACCCATGTGTTCAAGCAATTGTTTTTATTCTGTGTTTCCACTCCTGAAGTTCTTCCTCTGAATGTGGCTAGTATTCGTTTCTATAAATCCCTCAGAATTGTCCTAGATTATTGCATTGCTGCTAGTACAGAAGTCCATTACATTACATTACATTTACCACAGTGTATTAGTCTCTGTGTACAATGTTCTTCTGGTTCTGCTTCTTTCACTCTGCATCAATTCCTGGAGGTCATTCCAGTTCACATGGAATTCCTCTAGTTTATTATTCCTTTCACCACAATAGTATTCCATCACCAACAGATACCACATTTTGTTCAACCAGTCCCCAATTAATAAACATACCCTCGTTTTCTAGTTTTTTGCCACCACAAAGAGTGCAGCTATAAATATTTCTGTGCATGTCTTTTTATCTTTGATCTCTTTGGGGTACAAACCCAGCAATAGTATGACTCGATCAAAGGGCTGCTATTTGGGCATAGTTCCATATTGCCATTCAGAAGGGTTGGATCAATTCACAACTCCACCAACAGTGCATTAATGTCCTTATTTTGCCATATCGTCTCCAACATTCATTACTCTCCCCTGCTGTCACTTTAAACAATATGCTAGGTATGAGGTATTCCCTCAGAGTTGTTTTGATTTGCATTTCTCTAATTATAAGAGATTTAGAAAACTTTATCATGTGCTTATTGATAGTTTTGATTTCTTTATCTGAAAATTGCATATCCATGTCCCTTGCCCATTTATTAATTGGAGAATGGCTTGATTTTTTTATACAATTGGTTTAGTTCATTGTATATTTGAGTAATTAATTAGATCTTTGACAGAGTTTTTTGTTGTAAACATTTTTCCCATTTTGTTGTTTACCTTCTGATTTTGGTTGCATTGCTTTTGTTTGTAAAAAAACTTTTTAATTTAATGTAATTGAAATTATTTATTTTACATTTTATAATTTTTTCTAACTCTTGCTTGGTTTTAAAATCTTTCCTTTCCCAGAGATCTAACAAGTATACTATTCCATGTTCACCTAATTTACTTATAGTTTCCTTCTTTATATTCAATTCATTCACCCATTCTGAATTTATCTTCATGTAGGGTGTGAGATGTTGATCTAAACCTAATCTCTCCCATATTGTTTTCCAATTTTCCCAGCAGTTTTTGTCAAATAGTGGATTTTTGTCCCAAAAGTTGGGCTCTTTGGATTTATCATAGACTCTCTTGCTGAGGTTTGCCGACCCCAAGTCTATTCCACTGATCCTCCTTTCTGTCTCTTAGACCAGTACCATATTGTTTTGATGACCATTGCATTATAGTACACTTTAAGATCTGGTACTGCTAGGCCACCTTCCTTCACATTTTTTTTTTCATTATTTCTCTCGATATTCTTGATCTTTTGTTCTTCCAAATGAACTTTGTTATGGTTTTTTGTAATTCAGTAAAAAAGTTTCTTGGTAGTTTGATAAGTATGGCACTGAATAAGTAAATTAATTTGGGTAGAATGGTCATTTTTATTATGTTAGCTTGTCCTACCCATGAGCAATCAATGTTTTTTTCCAATTGTTTAGATCTAGCTTTAATTGTTTGGAAAGTGTTTGTAGTTGTGTTTGTATAATTCCTGTGTTGATTTTGGTAGATAGATTCCTAAGTATTTTATATTTTCTAGGTTGATTTTAAATGGTGTTTCTCTTTCTAACTCTAGCTACTGCTATTTGTTGGAAATATATAGAAATGCTAATGATTTATGTGCATATATTTTGTATCCTGCAACTTTACTAAAGTTGTTGATTATTTCTACTAGCTTTTTAGTTGTTTCTCTAGGATTTTTTAAGTAGACCATCATATCATCTGCAAAGAGTGATAGCTTAGTCTCCTCATTGCCTATTTTAATACCTTTGATTTCTTTTTCTTCTCTAATTGCTACTGATAATGTTTCTAGTAAAATGTTAAATAATAGAGGTGATAATGGGCATCCTTGTTTCACTCCTGATATTACTGGGAAGGCTTCTAATTTATCTACATTGCAGATGATGGTTATTGATGGTATTAAACACTTACTGTTTATTATTTTTAGGAAAGTCCCTTCTATACTTCCTAGTATTTTCAATAGGAATTGGTGTTGTATTTTGTCAAAGGCTTTTTCAGCATCTATTGAGATAATCATGTGATTTTTTTGTTAGCTTATTGATATGGTCAGTTATTTGAATGGTTTTCTTAAAATTGAACAGTCCTTTCATTTAAATTAAATTCATATAAATCCCACCTGTTCATAATGAATAATGCTCTTGATCATTTACTGGAGTCTTTTCGCTAGTATTCTATTTAAGATTTTTGCATCTATGTTTATTAAAGAGATTTGTCCTTAGTTTTCTTTCTCTGTTTTTCTTCTGCCTGGCTTTGGAATCAGTACCATATTAGTGTCATAAAAGGAATTTAGTAGGACTCCTTCTTTGCTTATGTCAAATAATTTGTATAGTATTGGGATTAGTTGTTCTTTAAATATTTGATAGAATGCACTTGTGAATCCATCAGGCCTTGACAATCTTTTCTTAGGGAGTTCTTTGATGGCTTGTTCAATTTCTTTTTCTGTTATTGGATTATTAAGTATTCTATTTCTTCTGCTCTTAATCTAGGCAATTTATATTTTTGTAAATATTCATCCATATTACCTATATTGCTATATTTATTGCCATATAATTGGGCAAAATAGTTTTTAATGATTGTCTTAATTTCCTCTTCATTAGAGGTGAGGTCTCCCTTTTCATCTTTGATACTGTTAATTTGGATTTCTTCTTTCCTTTTTTTATTAGATTTACCAGTCCTTTGTCTATTTTATGTTTTTTTTTCAAAATATTAGCTTCTAGTCTTATTTATTAATTCAATAGTTCTTTTCCCCTCAATTTTATTAATTTATCCTTTGATTTTTAGTATTTCTAATTTAGTTTTTAACTGGGGATTTTTTATTTGTTCCCTTTCTAGTTTTTTAAGTTGCATGCCCAATTTATTAACTTCTGCCCTCCCTAATCTGTTAATATATGCTCTCAATGATATACATTTTCCCCTTAAAACTGCTTTGGCTGCATCACATAGGTTTTGGTAAGAAGTCTCATCATTGTCATTGTCTTTAATGAAATTATTATTTTTTTCTATAATTTGTTCATTATCTAACTTATTTTGGAGAAACATTATTTAATTTCCAATTAGTTTTTGATTTGCCTCTCCATGTATCCTTTCTAATAACTATTTTTATTGCATTATGATCTGATAAGGTTGCATTTATTATTTCTGCTTTATGCATTTGTTTGCCATGTTTCTATGCCCTAATACATAGTCAATCTTTGTGAATGTCCCATGTGCTGCTGAAGAGAAGATGTATTCCTTTTTGTCCCTAAATATTTTTCTCCATATATCTATTAACTCTAATTTTTATAGGATTTCATTCACCTCTCATATCTCTTTCTTATTTATTTTTTGGTTTGATTTATCTAGATCTGATAGAGGAAGGTTGAGGTCACCCTCTAGTATAGTTTAGCTATTTATTTCATCATTGAGCTCAGCTAACTTCTCCTTTAGAAACTTGATGCTATACCGTTTGGTTAATACATACTGAGTACTGATATTTCTTCATTATTTATACCACCTTTTATTAGAATGTAATTACCTTCCCTATCTCTTTTAATCAGATCTATTTTTACTTTGGCTCTATCAGAAATCATGATTGCAACTCCTGCCTTCTTTTTCTCAGTTGAAGCCCAATAGATTTTGCTCAGCCTTTTATTTTTACTCTATGTCTGTCTGTCTGACTCATGTGTTTTTCTTGTAGACAACATATGGTAAGATTTTGGTTTCTAATCCACTCTGCTATTTGCTTCCATTTTATGGGTGAGGTCACCCCATTCACATTCAGAGTTATAATTATCAACTGTGTATTCACAGACGTTTTGATTCTCTCTCCTTGTTCTTACACTATTTCCTTCTATACCTGTGTTTTGTTTTTGAATTTTGCTATAATATTCCTGGAAGTTGTCAGTTGTAGATTAAATGTAGGAGGTGATCTGTGGATTCTTTCAATTTCCATTTTTCCCTCTTGTATGAGAATGTTAGGACAGTTTTCTTGGATAATTTCCTGTATGGTGATGTCCAAACTTTTTCTTTTGTCATGATGTTCCAGTAGACCAATAATCCTTAAGTTGTCTCTTTGAGATCTGTTTTCCAGATCTCTGGCTGTATCAATGAGGTGTTTCATATTCTCCTCAAATTTTTCATTTTTTAAATTTTGTTTTATAGATTGTTGCTGCCTTGTGAAGTCATTTGCTTCTAGTTGTTGAGTTCTATTTTTTAAAGACTGAATTTCATCCCTGGATTTTTGATCATCCTTCTCCTTCTGTTCTGATTTTCTTGGTAGATCTTTGTGGGTTGATGCGGACATAATTTGGGAACTGAACTCTAAAGGACCACCATAGTGCAATTTTCAATAATTTGGAACTAGGTCTTGTTCAAGGACACATGAAGAAACCAGTGGAAATGTGCATTGGCTGAGGGGACGGGGTTGGGAAGGGGAAGAATAAAAACATGAATTGTGTAACCATGAAAAAATTTTTCTAAAGAAAAATAAAATTAGACTACTGAAAAAAAGGAGTGGGATATGACAGAAAATGACTGGACAGCCAACATACATACATACATATATATATATATATATATATATATGTGTGTGTGTGTATGTATATATATGTATATATATATA
>NC_058130.1:371340441-371401173 GCF_016433145.1 Gracilinanus agilis
ACCAGTGGAAATGTGCATTGGCTGAGGGGACGGGGTTGGGAAGGGGAAGAATAAAAACATGAATTGTGTAACCATGAAAAAATTTTTCTAAAGAAAAATAAAATTAGACTACTGAAAAAAAGGAGTGGGATATGACAGAAAATGACTGGACAGCCAACATACATACATACATATATATATATATGTATATATATATGTGTGTGTGTGTATGTATATATATGTATATATATATATGTGTGTGTGTGTGTGTATGTATATATAGTTAGTTAGTTAGTTAGTTAGTTAGTAAATACTGAAAAAAATTTAGTCTTTGCTAAGAAACTTTTTGCCTAGTTTTAAATCTGGGAAAACTAAAGCTATGGAAAAGCTGTATCATGTTTTTGCTTATATTGTCTGGTTATTACTTGCCCAGCTTCTAGTCTGAAAATAACCTTTGGCATAATTAGGTGGAAGGTCCTTCTTCCACTGATAAAAGGGATCTACTGTCTATTACTTGTCTAGCACTGGGTTTTTTCTAGCTACTTTCATTAGAGATAACTGGATGGTAGTAAGTGATAGCATAAGTCTTTCATTACCAGAATTGGGGCCAAAGAACATGAATAACTGTAAGGACATGGTAAGGAAAATATGTAGCATTATTTTTCACATCCTCTTTTGCTTCTTATTTCTTCCACTTTTTATGTTCCTACTATATCTCCAAATCTCTGAATCATTTGCTCATTGAAGCTGCCCATGTTGTACTATCAAAGGGCCAGCTCCTTTTCATGATAAGATGAATAACAATAATTTACTTTCCTTTTTTCTATAAAAGCATTGAATGCACTGTCTTTTTTTTTTGGTTTCTTTATATGTACTGTCTATCCTTTCCCCCCATCTAAATGGCATTGAACAAAAATAATAAGAATTATTTTTGGATAAACACTAATTAGAAGTAGGATCTCATGAAATAAAAACTTATTTATCTCTATATTCATAAAGTGACTGAAAGAGAAAGAACAAATGTATTTAGCAGAAAATGGAATTACTACATAAATGAAATGATCAAATGGCATCTACCTTCCTTTAAGGAATTCATATGTTCAGACATAGACCAACTATCTTATGTTGAATAGAAAGACATGTCATATGTAACTACTGATCTACTGCCAATTATGTTTGTTAGATATCAAAAATGGGAGCACTGTTGAAAGACTAGAGAAGGGCAAATATTGTCTCATTTTTTAAAATATTTTTAAACCCTTAACTTCTGAGTATTATTTCCTTGGTGGAAGAGTGGTAAGGGTAGGCAATGGGGGTTAAGTGACTTGCCCAGGGTCACACAGCTGGGAAGTGTCTGAGGCCAGATTTGAACCAGGACCTCCCGTCTCCAGGCCTGGCTCTCAATCCACTGAGCTACCCAGCTGCCCCCTATTGTCTATTTTTTTTTTAAAAAGGACAGGGTAAGGGAAAAGAATGGGAAAAGGGATCAGTAATTTATTGAACACCTACTATGTGCCAAGAAATATACTGATTTTTACAAATAAATTATAAATATTATCTCCTTTCATCAGTAAAATAACCCTGTGAAGTAAGTTCTATTATTATCCCCATCTTATAGTGGAGGTATCTGAGAACAGAGAAATTAAGTAACTTGCATTAAATCATCCAACACTTTCTGAGACTATGTTGGACTTCAACACTTCCTGACCTCAGACTCAGTTTAGACTCTATTCATTGTGAAACCCCCCTAACATAGATAAAATCTGATAATAGGAAGACCTTGAATTTGGCTTTGATTTTGACAAAATTATAAGAGTTTTTTTTAGGTCTATGGTTTGAGTATACACTGAAAGTGAACTGACATCATTAATTATAATAAGCTATAAATGTGCACATGACAAATGTAAAAGAATACTTCAAAATATTGAAGGAAAATTGAAGCTTTCATAATTATAATTCAGAAATAATTTTTAACTAAAAGGTGGAGAGGATAAAGGATAAAAGAAACAATTTGAATGATATGAAATTAAAACAAATTTTTACATGAACAACATCAATATAGCAGAGATAAGATGAGCACATGCTGCCTGAGAAAAATCTTTTCATAAGAAATCTACAAAAATTCAGCTATCCACAATCTATAGGAAATTAGTACAAAGAAAAAACTGAAACCTTTCCCAAAAAGGGAAGTGTCAAAAGAAATGGGGGGAGGGGAGAGTTATTAAAATAATTGCAAATAATTAATAACCATATTAATAATTTGTTCATTTCACAATTAATAAGAAAAAACATTCATTTCTGAGCTTGAACTCACATCTAGAATATTGGCAAAGGTGGCAAATGATAAAATATCCAAGGTTGGAGTTACTGTGGGAAAAGAAACACACTAATACATTGCTGTAAAGCCATTGCATACTCTGTCAGCTTTAGTTGATAGATTTAATTTGTTTTCCTAACTTATTTTGGTTTATTTTGGTTTTATCTAGCTTTTTATTACAAGGAAATTCTGTGTCTGAGGAATGACAGGAAGGCATATTCAAATAATTCCATTTTAACAGATAGAGTCAATAAATCCATAATAAATACTTTATGTGGCACTTTTGCTCATTGCTGGGAATATAAAAAGAGGCAATAAGGCAATCCTTGCCTCAAATGTACTTGTACTCCAATGGAGAGAATGGCATACAAACAAATATTTAAAACCCAGTTATACGCAGGATAGATATGAATTAATTAAAAGCCTGAAGAGGGGTTAGGGAAATGCTGATTGATATATATTTAAATTTCAGTAAAGTATTTGTAAGAGATTCTTAGGTGGTGATTTTGGAAAAGGACAGTATGAATCAGAAGACAATATTGCTATGTGCATTCATAACTGAATAGAATAAAAGTTAATGATAGTTTAATTATAATTTCAAAAAGCATCTCTATTGTGAAGCCTTTTCCATTAGACATGGGAGAGATGAGAGGAAATAGGAGAGGTGATTGGAAAGGAAAAGAGGAAGAAGGGGAGGAAATCAAAAAGGGAGAGGAAAAACGTAAAAAAAAAGAGTTATTTTAAAATGTTACCTTCCATCTTAGAATCAATACAGTGTTATTTTTCTAAGGCAGAAGAGCAGTTAGGCAATGGGGGTTAAATGACTTGACCAGGGTCACACAGCTAGGAAGTATCTGAGGTCAGATTTGAACCCCTAGGACTTCCCATCTCTAGACCTGACTCTTAATCCACTGAGCCACCTAGCTGCCTCCTTTAGAAGTATTTCTTAAGCAGCTCCTATGTTCAAGACACTGTGTTAATAATTTTACATCTATTATATCATTTGATATTTACGGCAAAATTTCAAAGTTCATGGTGTATTTTCCCTGTTTTTCATTGAGTAAAGAAGGAAGAAAGTTTAAATGATTTGACTTGGGCCACTGATCTAAGTACTTGAGGCCAGATTTAAACTAAGGTCTGTGTGACTTCAGGCTCAGAACCCTATTCACTGTGCAACTCAAATGCATTAAGATAGATTGCTTTTTTATCATTTAGAGGTGAGTAGAAGTTGAGTGGAGTTGAATACAAGTGCTCGGTTTCCAAAATTTTAAAATGTTAGAATAAGTTCAAATCTTATAAGAGAAATTTAACAGCAATGTGTCTTATTATACTTTGATTTAAAAACAACATCACAAGTATCGGATTGGAGAACTATACTGTGGAAAGTAAAATATTTCATGTAGTATGGAGCGGTTTCTCCCTATATGCCAAGGATGGAATGGAGTTCAAGCTGTTAAGATGATTTCTGAACTTGGCTGGATAGATCTACCATTACCATGAGAGTCAACTTATATGACAATTTCATTGGACTTCAAGTTTATTATGAGACAGCAGTGAGATGAGTCAACCAAAAAAAGCAGATGCAATTTTGTGCTATGTTCTTTGTAGCCTAGCCCTAAGGGCTTAGAAGATGAGAGAATATTGAGAAATGGCACATTGAGACTTTGCCCAATTACTTTAAGGGCTACAGAGGCAGCTTGTTGGACAGTAGATAAAGCATTGGTTCTCAAGTAAGGAGATTCTGAGTTTAAATCCAGCTTCAAACAGTAGTTATAGGACCCTGGTCAAGTTATTTAACCTCTGCTTACCTCTGTTCATTCAGTCTCAAGATAAAGATAATAATAGTACCTATCTCCCAAAGTTCTTTTGAGAATCAAATGAGAAGCTATGTGTAAAATGCTAATGAAAGTGCCTGGTTCACAATAGGTACTTAATAAGTATTTGATTTATTCATTCCTAGTTTATGAAAGAGAGAACAGACTGCTTCTGCTTGTGTCCAGAAGGGAGAATTAAGATAAAGAGATGGAGGAGGCAGCTGGGTAGCTCAGTGGATTGAGAGCCAGGCCTAGAGATGGGAGGTCCTAGGTTCAAATCCCGCCTCAGACACTTCCCAGCTGTGTGACCCTGGGCAAGTCACTTGACCCCCATTGCCTACCCTTACCACTCTTCCACCTATAAGTCAATACACAGAAGTTAAGGGTTTAAAATTAAAAAAGAAAAAGATAAAGAGATGGATACGACAAAGAAGCAGATTTAGTATTGATGTAATAACTATGTGCATATGAATAATTATACGTGTGAAAATTGAATGGGAAGTAGGTTGGTAGTAAGTAAAGTGGATGGAGTTCCAGTCCTGGAGTCAAGGGATAGGGGTGGGTATAGAGAGGCAGCTCCCTATATAGTAGGGGTCTTGAGTGGCGTTTTGTGGCATCGGATTGTTAAGATAGGAAAAAGAAACTGAAAACAGCCAAACTAGTGGTTAGCCCATGCTGATCCAACACTATGGGATTTGGATTTTATTTTATACTGGTTTCAAACAAAGAACACAAAGAAAGAGTCACAGCTGTGAAGGGGTTATAAATCATACATAATCCATTAAAGTCTAAAAAGTAGAGATATAGATACAAGGACAAGGGCCAAATTCCAACCACCAATTAGTAGGGGTTAATTCTGGGAGCAGAAACATATTTCATAAAGATGTTTACTAATTGCGTTCTGCCTTGATTTACAGGCCTGCACCTGGTCAGATAGTCTGGACTAAATTGTCTGTCTAGGCCTTATCTAAGTAATATATTTTTTAGGGTTCAAGCCTCTTAATTATCAGGGAGAGAAATTGTTAACTCAGTAGCTGCTGGTCTGCTTAAAGACGCAAAGCTTTCCAATATGAATATTGAGAAAGGTGGGGATCTAAAAATGAGTCAAAAGAGGAGCCTCAGATTTTTACCTTAGATGGCCCATTCTATCTGCATCTGACATGCAGTGCAGAAAAATCATACACACAGTTTTACTTGCTGATGATTTTGTAATGGGATCCAGATAAAATATCTATTACAGACTCTATTTCTTTAAATGACTCCTAATAGCCTCTTGGAGAGGTCAAGTTGTTTTTGGATTAACCTACCTGCTGGTACCAGAGCTTTTCAGGGCTCAGGTGACCAGGACCAAACACAAACACTGCCTCAGCCTGGATTGGTCATGTAGGGGATCCAGATAACAGGCCCTAAATTTGACCCTGTTTCTCCAATGGCTCTCTACGGGTGGGGGTGGGTTTGGGTTCAAATCTGGCCTCAGACACTTCCATGCTATATGACGCTTGACAAGTCAATAAAACACAATTGCCTAGCCCTCTTCACTTGTCTGGCTTAAAATTCATACTAAAGATCCCAGCTTTTGGAAGAACTCACTATTTGACAAAAGCTACTGGGATAACTAGAAAACTGTGTGGCATAAATTAGGCATAGACCAACACCTTACTCCATATACCAAGGTAAAGTCAAAATAGATACATAATTTTAGAAATAAAGGATGATACCATAAACATATTAGGGAAACCAAAAATAATTTACCTGTAAGACCTATGGAAAGGGAATAATTTAAGTCAAAACAAGACATAGAGAATACCAGTGGATATAAAATAGTACTCCTGGGCCAAGGACGGTCCCTAGCCTGGATGAAAAAAGGAGGAGGGTTGGGTGTGGGGCTAGCAACCCCACCCTGTAAAAACTACATCTGCTAAAGAAACTGCAACCTAAAGTAGGGGCAGCTGGGCTAGCTCAGTGGATTGAGAGCCAGGCCTAGAGACAAAGGGTCCTATGTTCAAGTCCGGGCTCAGACACTTCCCAGCTGGGTGACCCTGAGCGACTATGTGTCCCATTGCCTACTGGTTGTGGCCCTATGCTCCTAGAATGGAGTCCCAGGATAAAAAAAAATGTCAAATTAAAAGGCTTCTGCACAGATGAAATCAATGCAACTAAGATTAAAAGACAAACAAGAAACTGAGAATATGTGTCTCTGACAAAGGCTTAATTTCTCAAATATATTGAGAACTGAGTCAAATGCTCCAAAAAACTATTAATGAGAGAAAAACAAATTAAAATAACTTTGAGCTAACACCTCACACCCACCACACTGATAAATGTTGGAGGTGATATAGAAAAATTGATACATGAATACATTCTTTTTTTGTTCGTTTGTTTTAAACATTTATTAATATTTATTTTTTAGAAAAGTTAACATGGTTACATGATTCATGCTCTTACTTTCCCCTTCACCCCCTGAGCTCCTCCCCCATGGCTGATGTGTATTTCCACTGGTTTTAACATATGTTGTCGATCAAGGCTTATTTCCAAATTGTTGATAGTTGCATTGGTGTGGTAGTTTTGAGTCTACATCCCCAATCATGTCCGCATCAACCCATGTGTTCAAGCAGTTGTTTTTCTTCTGTTTCCACTCCTGTAGTTCTTCCTCTGAATGTAGGTAGCGTTCTTTTCCATAAGTGCCTCAGAATTGTCCTGGGCATGAATACACTCTTAGTGGAGCTGTGAACTGATCCAATCTTTCTGGAGAGTAATCTGCAATCATGCCTGAGGGGCCATAAAATTGTGCTTACCTTTTGACCCAGTGAAAATAATACTAGGTCCTTTTCTCAAATAAATAAAAAATAAGGGAAAAGGTCGCACCTGTAAAAAACTATAGCAATTCTTTTTGTGGTGACAAAGAACTAGAAATTGAAGGGATGTTCATCAATTGTGGAATGGTTGAACAAGTTGCAGCATATGCTTATACTGCAATATTATTGTGCCATAAGAAATGACAAACAAGATGATTACCAAAAAAATAACCTGGAAAGACTTATATGAAGTGAAGCAAAGCGAAGTGAACAGAACCAGGAGAACATTGTATACAGTAAAAATAATGATATATGATGATCAATTGTAATGACAACTTATCAACAAGGCTATTCAGGAGAACTCTAAGGGAATCGTGATGAAAAAGGATATCCACCACCACAGAAAGAAGAGAGCCTGAATGTGTTTTGAAATATATCATTCTTCATATCCTCCATGAAAATTTTCTCTAGTATAAGAAATATATACCTTTTTTCAGAGCAAGACAAACATGAAAATATGTAATATATATGTATATACGTATACATATATATATATATTCAACCTATATAACATTACCTGCCTTCTTGGGAGGACTGGGAAAGAGGGAGAGAACATGAGTAGCAAAATGTCAGAAAATGAATATTAAAAAATGGTATTGACATGTAGTCTGGAAAAATATGAAAATTAAAAAATTCACACTAAGAAGGTTAGAGTTTATTTTTAATTGCTTGTAGAAACAATTTTTAACAATTGTTTTCTGATATTTTAGGATTTAGATTGTCCCCTGCCTCCATTTCCCCACTCTCTGAGACAATAGTCTTATATAGATTATTGCAGTTCTTACATGCAATGCATATTTCCATACCACTCATGTCATGATAGAAGACACATATGATACATTAAATTAAAAAAAACTCATTAAGTAAATAAAGTGGAAAATGGCAGGCTGTGATCTTCAATTAGACTCCAACAGTTCCTTCTTAACTATAGACAGTATTTTTCATCATGAGTCCCTTGTGGTTATCTTGGAAACTTGCTTTGCTTGATAATGGTTTAACCAGAAGGTAAGAGTTTAAAAAGAAAAAGAGAAAGAAAAAATGTTGAACTTAGTACAGTGCCTGGAACGTAATAAGTGCTTAAGAAATACTTATTCCTTCACCACCAACCACTACCAGTGAACATCCTTTGAATAGAGATTTTTAAGCCAAGATAGATGATCAATTGCTGAATGTGTCATAGAAGAATTCTTGTTCATTTAATGGTCCAAGAAGTCTATATTATTTTTTAGAATTTGTGATTTTTTGATTTGAGAAAATGTGACCTGGGGCAACATTTTCAAGGTAGGAAAATAATCAGTATTTGGAAACCTTTCAATTACACAAGTATCTTGGATCACCTCCCTTTGTTAGGGAAATGATATATTCTTCAGGTTTTGTTTTCTTTTGTTTTAGCTTTTCCCCAAAAAAGTCAACAATAATTTATTAGGAAAAAAGTAAGACTCTTTCTACTCACATGGCTTTTAAACATTTGGCAGGAACCAAAACTGAAAAGAATTGTAAGTAGGAAAAAATAAACTCTCCCAAAACAAACTGTTTAAAAGTACCTCCTTCAGTGTAATAACCTGCTTGTTCATGATTTCTAAATTAGATATCTAAAAGCAGAGATATAGCTCATTGAAGATAAACTATGCCTGAGGGGAAAACCACAATATTATTATTATATGAAGTAAGGCAATCTCCTAGGAATATAACCTCTTCCTATTCTACTAAAGTAGGAATTTTATTTAATTCCATTGATCTAAAAAGTCAACTTTTTCTTTTTCTTAAGCACACTGGTATTTAGGTTTTCTATGAAGTTGTATTTGAGTTTACAGTAGTGTTCATGCTATGAAACAGATATTTATAATAGGCTTATGTGGCCTTAAGAGACTTCCATCAGAGGAGAGGCTTTGAAGCTTTGCCTTAAACGTGAAGGATCCAGGGGATGCACTTTAGAGGATAAGTGCTCTAAAATAAGACTATGAGTCTTAAACGTAATTGCAAATAATCAATACCCTCTGCCTTTACACAATAGAGGATTTACTATAATTCTGCTGTTATAACTGCTACATAATCGATCTACCATGAAATCATCGTTACCATTTTTTGTGTGACAAGAGTTTTTTTTTCTAATTTGTGTGTGTGTGTGTGTGTGTGTGTGTGTGTGTTTCTGAAAATTACTATCATTACTTTGGACTACCTTTGAAACCAATATTGCTGAGCAATTGGTTTGGAGAACACATGGCTTCAAATTAAAGTCATACCAATTAAAAAAGGTTTTTTCCCTAAAGCAAAATGATCAATTAGAGATTATCTAGTCTGAATTTGATAGCAGGGGGTTGAAACCCCTTCCCCCCCTTTTTTTACATTTTCTATAGCACTTACCAAAGAAATTGATGGAGATGCAATTTAATTATTCTTTAGTTTATTTATAGGTAAATGAAACAACTTGAAAAAATGTATGATTGTGCTGTACAAACTGAAATCAACAATAGAAGTTTTCCAATCCAAGTAATTCTTCTGGGTCATGTTGATATTTACTCAAGCATTATGACATATCCAGCCCTTATTTTATAGACTTAGTTACATATTGAAATATGGAGCACCAAGTTAAAGTTTCGTATCTGCCCATTCCAAGTTGTTCCACCTTGATCAAGCTTCTCATTTCTTTGACACTCAGTTTCCTTATCTATAAAATGATGGCATTAGCCTAGGTAAGAAGTCCTTAAACATTTTTTTAAAATCATAGATCTTCTTGAACGTCTAATGAAGCCTATGGACCTCTTCTCAGAATATTTTTAACTAATTGAAGGAAATGCTAAATTTCAGTTAGAAATATGTGAAAATAAACATGTAACATTTTCCCATGCAAGCATAAAAACCACCCCCAATATATCCATAAAATTTCCTTAGGCATCCATGGATGCCAAGAACCCTGATTTAGATGATTTTTATGGCTGCTTTTTCATATATTTCCAGGAAATTCTCTAATGAATTTGTCTGTATCCCAATTAACTAAAATGAGCTACCAATATACTTCAAAAGAACTTAAAGAAAATATATTTTCATGCTAGAAAATCTCCAGAATAAAAAATCAGTTGAGAGGGGGAAGCTGGGTGGCTCTGTGGAATGTGAGGCAGTCATAGAGACAGGAGATTCTAGGACCAAATCTGGTCTTGGACACTTACTTGCTATGTGACACTGGGCAAGTCACTATATTTCCATTGCCTTGTACTTAAAACTTTTCTGCCTTGGAACCAGCAAATAGTATTGACTCTAACATGAAAGGTAAGGGTTTAAAAAATAAATTGATACTGAAGCACCAATAAATATAGGCACGAGTTTAATTATCATTGTTGCATTTTGCCCCACACATTGGTTTTCTATTGACAGAGAAGTACTACCAATTGATTCTTTTCTTTTTAAATTTGATTTTTTATTATTGATTTGGATTCTTTTAAGTATTGGAATAATGTACAAGTGTTATTTATTTTTTGTGTATTCCTTGGCAAGTCACTTAAGCTCTGTGTCCCAGACACTTGATAAAATTATAAATTACAGGGCAAATTCCAATTTGCTTGGGAGATCGAGTTTCTTTTAAGTCATCAGAGATAGCACAAAAGAAATCAGAGGCATAGGTAAAAAAATACAAAACAAATAAAAAATAGAATTGCCATAATTTAGATGCCATGAAATGTATAAAACATTTCAGAGTATAACCTAAGACCTACCTATGGGTGACATGTTAATTTCTTTCAAACATCACCTTTGTTTTAACATTTTTTCTCTCTAATAATTTATCTGTTTAAAATGGCTATTTTCCACATGAAGATTTATATGTTGGAAAATATATGTTGAACCCAACAAAGAAATTATTTGTTCTATGTTGAATTTTAAAAAACATTATTTTCTGCTTGAGATTGATTTTTTTTTGCTTATTTAGTAAACACATTTTTTGTCATTCTGGGAAATAGTGATGCAAAAGGTTATTAAAATGGAGGAGATCACAAATCTTTCTGAGACATTAATATGCTTCTCCCCACTCAACAACTTATACAGACCATTATGCTTTTACATAGAGAGATTTGTATCTGTTTCAGTGTAGGGAATACTTTGACGAAATTATGGCCCTTTCCCGAGACAATGTGGTATGATGTTGACTGCTACAACAATAATAAGAATGACTTTTGCTCATATCTAATTTCTAACACATAATAGCATTAGTCTATGATTCTACTTAATATCTCTGAGACTCAGTTACTTCATCCTTAAAATGGATATTTTATTATTTATCTCATGAAGAATTTGTGACTCAACAGATGTAATATTAATCAAGTAATTCTTTTGATAGTTGAAATAGTGAAATTCATTTACTATTAATTTGGATATACATGTGTAAAAAACAAATGTAATTTATGTATTTGCTAAACAGTGCCAGACAACATCTCTGTCATGTATAAATAAATATATACCTGCAATCATAATACTACATAGAGAATAGGAAATAATGTCTTCTTTTTTTACTTATACCAACAATAATAACAAACACTTACATATAAAAGACTTGATTAGAGGATGGTAGGGGAAAATATGAGCAGAAAGTACCAACAGAAGTACTGATATTTAATCTTCCATTATTTTTGGTGCATTTTCCTCTTCTATTCTCTGACAAATTCAACTGCATGTGAGGATTTCCTTCTGGAAGCATATACCTTTTATATAACAGTATATTTCCCTAGATTGAGGGTTTGGGGAATAGGAAGCTGATAGGAGGCTGCTTTGGGCCTTCTAAGCTAATAGGAAATCAGGGGAGAGACAGATGATAGAATGAATCCACCAAAAGACTACTTTCATTGACCTCAGGTCTAAAGATTTTACCTCTAGAGGCCATCTTTAATGAAAAATTCACATCAATTCATGAAGAAACAGTGCGGCATGGTGTAAAAAATGACACTTATGGAGTCAGAGAATTGAGGTATAAATAATAATTATGCCAATTAAAATTTATGTGATCTTAAGAAAATAACTCTCCCTTTCTGGAACTTGGTTTCATCATCTACATATTATATATGAGGACTTCATATCAGTGATTTGCTTGGGATTTATGCCCAGAATTAGAATCACTGTGTCAAATGGCATTGATATTTTTGTTATTTTGTTTGCATATTTCCAAAATGTTTTCCAAAACATCAACCCTATAATTTTACAAAGGACCTGGAACACATAGATATTAAGTGATTTACCAAAGTTTGAAAATCACAAAACATTTTCTGGACTCTTTGTTAGTATTTTCTGATGTTACCTTTTTATTATATGTTATTGAAAAATAATTTTGGGCACACATTGTGGGGAGATGGCAGAAGAGAGTGTGAAGCTTCCTTGCCTTGTAATAACCACCCTAAACAACCAAATATGACTATGCAGAATTAAAGTTAAAAGCAACAAAAACAGGCAGAAATTAGGAGTGAAGCTGAATATCAAAGGAGAGCTGGGGGAAAGTTTTCTGACTTCCTTGGTCTCAGTTCCATCACAGTAGGCCCTGAGAGCAAGAAGAGAGCAAATAGCATGGAATCAACAAGAAAGGCCCTGTTGGTAGGACTGGCAACCTTACCATGTTTGCTGAGCCCAGGAGCTTACGTCTAGAAGGATACCCTTGGAGTCTACAGTTTGAGAGCCCTGGGAATAGCTGTGTCCATGATGGCCTCAGTTCAGGGAATTCTCCACTGGCCCACAGCTAGGGATTGAAGGAGTGGATACAATACAGTTCACATGCACTAGACCCTAAGAGCTGGTCTTTAAGCCTCACTGATGACATGACTTTGGAGACCTGAGGTACATGGCCTGGACACTTGGTCAGGCCTCAGCAATGGGAGAGGAAGAATAAGGAAGGAGCATGCACCTATGAGTGTGGTTGCTGAGGGATTTGGGCCCCATAAGTTATTATTACTCCGAAGAAAGTGTGGTCCCTGATTACCCACCACAGGTAGAAATGTCCTGTCTGCTTTCAGTGATAGTGGTAGAACTGCTCTCCTGCTCTGGATGGAGCACCTAAGGTCTAGCAAGGACTGGGGCTTGAGTGGGGAACCTAACAATTACATCAGATTCTTGATTATAAAAACTGTAATAGCCAATAAGGTCTCAGGGGAAAAAAAGCATACCTCAGTACTGTAGGAACTCTTGGAGTCCAACAAAAAGCCAATAATTAAATCTATTAGTTTGGCTACTAAATTAAAAAAAAACGATCAGGAGGAAGAATTCAATTATAGATAGCTAGTATGGGGTAACTGAAGATCTCATTCAGACTCAGGGGACAATGAAGTAAAAACACTTCAAAAATAGCAAAGAAATGAAATAAATGTCTGTTCAAAAGAAGCTTTTGGAAGAGCTTTAAAAAGACATCAAAAACCAAATGAGAGATGTTGAGGAAAAACTAGAAAAAAGTAAGAACAATGCAAGAAAATTATGAAGGATCAGCTAAATAGATAGAGAGATCCAGAAAATTTTGTAAGAAAATAATCTATTAAGAACTAGAATTAGACAAGATTATGATTTCCCAAGACAACCAGAACTAATAAAGCAAAATCAAAAGATTGAATTAATAGAATAGAATATGAAGCATCTTACCACATAAACAATCAAATTTGCCTTGTGGGGAAAAGAGGCACAAAAATTCAGAAAGGAAAAGAACTTATTAAAGTCAAATTGACCAAATAAAAAAGGTGGTAAAAAAATTCACTCAAGAAAATCATGACTTAAAAATTAAAATTGATTAAGTGGGAGCTAATAACACCATGAGACATCAAGAAACAATAATATAAATTCAAGAAAAATGAAAAAAATATGAAAATGTTAAATATCTCATTAAAAAAACTACTGACCTAGAGAATAAGTCCAGGAGAAGCAATCTAAAACTTATTGGACTACCTGAAAGCCATAATAATAATAATAATAATAATAATAATAATAATAATAATAATAATAATAATAATAAAAGCTTATACATTGTTCAAGAAATTATCAAAGAAAACTCTCAATATTTTAGAACTACAGGACAAAATAGAAATTGAAAAACCCAACAATCACCTGAATGGGTTGGCAAAAGGATAATATCCAGAAATTATATAGCCAAATTTCAGAACTCCCTGGTCAAAGAGAAAATATTACAATCAGCTAAGAAGCAATTCAATATCATAAAGACATAGTCAGGATACCATAACACTTAGCAGCTTCTAATGAAAGAATCACAGGACTTAGAATTTGATATTCCAGAGGACAAAGAAGGTAGGACTTTAACCAAGAATCACTTGCCCATCAAAACTGAACATAGGGCAGCTGGGTAGCTCAGTGGATTGAGAGCCAGGCCTAGAGATGGGAGGTCCTACATTCAAATCTGGCCTCAGACACTTCCCAACTGTGTGACCTTGGGCAAGTCACTTGACCCCCATTGCCTACCCTTACCACTCTTCCACCAAGGAACTAATACACAGAAGTTAAGGGTTTAAAAATATAAAAACAAAAAAAAAAACTGAACATAATCCTTCAGAGGAAAAAATAAGTATTTAATGAAATAGAGGACTTTTAAACATTCCTGATGAAAAGACCAGAGCTGAATAGAAAGTTTGACTCTCAAAAGCAAAAAAGGTAAACAACAAAGAGAAAGACTTTCAAGAAGGTTAAATTGTGTACATGCCTATTTGGGAACTGATTCTTGTAACTCCAAAGATCTTTGTCATTACTAGGACAGTTAGTAGGAGTATACATAAAGAAAAGGCAAAGGTATGAATTGAAAATAATGAGATGATATAAAAAAAAGCAAGGAAGGAGAGAGGAATGCTTTGGAAGAGGAAAGAAGGGAAAGATAGAATAAAATAAATTATAAAAGAGACATGAAAGCTTTAATAGTGGATGGGAAGATGGTGGAAGTAAGGAGGAGAGCACTTGGACTCTACTCTCATCAGAATTGGTTCAATGATGAAAAACATATACAATCAACTGGATATACAATATAAAACATAAAACATAAAAAACTATTTTATCCTACAGGAAAGTAAGAGGGGAAGGGGATAAGAGAAATGGGATGGGTTAATAGAAAAGAGGGCAAATTGGGGGAGGTAGAGTTTAGAAATTAAAAAGGAAAAAATGGGATGGAGTGTAATACACAGTAATCATAAGGGTGTAAAATACAAAGAAAAATTGAGATTGAATACATAAAAATACAAGTCATTCCCTAATTGATAAATGGTCAAAGGGTATGTATAGGCAGTTCTCAGACAAAGTAATTAAGCCTCTCTATAGTCATCCAAAAAAATTGCTCTTAATCACTATCAATTGGAGAAATGCAAATTAAAACAACTGTGAGATACCAACAGATCCCTATTAGATTGGCTAGTATGACAAAAAAGGAAAATAAAACTTGGAGGAGGTATGAGAATGTTGAGAAATTAATGCACTATTGGGGGAGTTGAACACTGATTCAATCATTTTGGAATGCAATTTTGACCTATGCCCAAAGGGCTATAAAACAGTATATACTCTTTGATCCAGCTATACCATTACTAGGTTTGTATGTAAAAGAGATTAAATTTTTAAAAATGAGAAGGACCTATTTATAAAAAGCTATTTAAAGCAGCTATATTTAGATGGGGAAAGAATTGGAAAGTGAGGAAATATCCATCATTTGGGGAATGGCTGAGTAAGTTATAACATCATTACAATGGAATACTATTATGTTGTAAGAAATGTCAAGCAACCTGGAAAGGCTTATATGAGCTAAAGCAGAGTGAAATAAGGAGAACCAGGAGAACTCTGTATGCAGTGATAGCAATGCTCTACAATGAACAACTGTGAAGAAGAGCTATACTCAGTAATACAATAATCTAAAACTATCCCAAAGAACTCATTTAAAAAAATGCTTCTACTTCCAGAGAAAAAGATTTTAACCAAGGATCTCCCAATTTTCACACTGTTTTATAATTTACAATGTGCTTTCCCTGACATGACTCCATGAATAAATATTATAATTCTCCATTTTCAAATAAGAAATTTATATTTAATGTGTTTAAGCAACCTGTCTAAGGTCACACATCTAGTAAGCATCAGAAGCAGGAGAAGAACCCAGTTCTGGCTTTAAATCACTCCCCCCACCCATAATTTCATGCTGTATTTTTATCTATCTTGACATATCAGGTCCTTGTAAAAATGTAAGATAGTCTCTTCCAGTGTGTTTAAAGTACTCCCATGATTTTATTGTTTGACTTGAAGATACAGTTTTACTTGGATAGGACCTTCTTGCATTATCTTTAGACAACAAAGCTTATAATGAATGCATCAAGCATAAAATAATCCAGTTTTATTGGAAGTGAAATTTGATAGATTAAAATTTTTCATATATCTATATGTATATATATATAAAACACAGTTTACATATATGTTAGATATATATTTATACAGTGAAAATTCATTTAAACTCCTTGTACCACATATGATAATAGTAATTTAAATTCCAATGTCATGTTCATGGCACATCTGAAACTTTCAGAATCCAATTGTATTTTATTAAAAACTCTTATAAATTTCCATGGAGAAGAGAGATGAAGGAAACAATGTGCAGAATAAACCCTAATGGCTACTAGATAGAAATATACCCTTAA
Source organism: Gracilinanus agilis (assembly GCF_016433145.1). NCBI lineage: Eukaryota > Metazoa > Chordata > Mammalia > Didelphimorphia > Didelphidae > Gracilinanus > Gracilinanus agilis. The sequence goes on from NC_058130.1 coordinate 371,357,036, forward strand.
ATAGGTTAGATGAACAGATTACAGAGATATCACATTTTTCTTTTTAAAGTCAATATAATTTTTATGGATTATTTTAAATTTCATTAATTATTCATTCCAATGATTATATGTGAAAATAACCAGAATATTTAAGGGATTGTTTTAATGAGACAGTTTTTCTCATACTTAATAAATAGTTTTCCTACATATCTTGACTTGACTTCACCTATTCCAATTCTAAATAATTGGAACTCATTGTTTTTGTGTCTTCAACAGAGCATTGTGTACCAAAATCTGTAAGAATGTGCTTATATTTTGACTTTCTTTTAAAGAGAATTACAAATTGCTTGGAAATCTTATTAGAGAATAAGATCTACTCAAATATTTTAAGAAGTGATTCAAATTTATGAGAATACAAATCATTCCCCAGCAGATAAATGGTCAAAGAATATATGAACAGGCAGTTTTGAGATGAGGAAATAAAACCTCTCTATAGTCACAAAAAGAAATATCTAAATCACTATTGATTGAAGAGATACAAATTAAAACATTTCTGAGTTATCACCTTACACCTATCCGATTGGCTAAAATGACAGAAAAGATCCATTTTAAAATTCAAAATGATTTGAAAAATAGCTTGAAAGGTTTGAAATTATAAGCATAATACAAGGTTATGAAGACCTGTGTGAGCAAGATAGAGAAGATAGATGGGAATCAATGTAATTGAAGAAAACTTCCTTTATTTTTAGATATATTTAAATATATTTATTTTAATTTTATTTGTTATATCATGTTTATTGAACAAAGAAGGGATTAGTACTTTTAAAACTGACAGAGACTATGAAATCTATACCTAAGTGTATACACATACACAAATATGAGAGGGAGGGAGGTGGAGGGGAGAGACAGAGAGAAAAATGGACAGAAACAGAGAGAGAGAGAGAGAGAGAGAGAGAGAGAGAGAGAGAGAGAGAGAGAGAGACACACACACACACACACAGATACACTACTGGCTTCCTTATTGGAAAAAGTCATTAATCACTAATTAATTTATTTCTCTCTCTCCCCCAAAATAAATGTAATATAGATGTATGTATGTAAGTATCTATCTATCTATCTGTCTTTATCAGCAGCAGCAGCTCCTAAAAGACATGAGATTGATGACTTTTTTTGAAGGGTCAGATAGATAGCTCAGTGGATACTGAGGTGGGCCTAGAGGAGAGAGATCCTAGGTTTGAATTTGGCCTCAAACACTTCTTAGCTATGTGACCTGTCTGACACAATATTCATTGTCGAATCCTTACTTCTCTTCTGCTTTGGAACCAAATCTAAGTATTGATTCTAAGACATAATGTAAGGGTTAACTACACACACACACACACACACACACACACACACACACACACACACCACATAATGTTGAAAACAAAAAGGACTATATCTATGAATTCAAGAGCTTAAGAAATTCCCAAATAATGCAACATGTTCTGTCATTACCAATCTCATATCTTCTCTGCAACTTAAATTTTTAGAGAGCGAAGCTTAAGAGGCTTGCCCAGGATTGCCTATCTTGTCTATATTAGAAGTGGGAATTAAACAGAGGTAAATATTGAACCTGGGCTCTTAGGTGGCAGAGCAGATAGAATGCTAAGGCTGGAGTAAGAAAGACTCATTTTTGTGAGTTCAAATGTGAGTCCACACTTGGTAGCTGTGTGATCCTGGGTAAGTCATCTAACCGTGTTCATCTCAGTTTCCTCAACTGTAAAATGAGCTGAAGAAGGAAAATGGCAAAACACTCCAATATCTTTGCTGAGAAAACCCCAAATAGGGTCAGAAAAAACTGAAAAAAAATTACTCAATAACAAGAACAATAATGATAAAGCATTATTTAACATTCCCTTTATATTATTTATTCAGGTGATTTTCTTGATGAGTCAAAGGAATGTCAATGATTTCATGTAACTAATTTTCTTTTTTGGCTTTGTTATCTTAGAAATAGTTGTTAAATGAAGGTGATTTTTCCTTTCTTGGTGTGTTAAGCAAAATCTAATAAAGATAACTATATAGCCATTTTATAAAAAAAAGTGAATACATGGTACAGTGTTACAAAACAAGTTATTTAGAATGTTTCTGTGTTATTCATGATACATTTTCCTTATCTTCCTTGCTGTTTCAGCCATGTCTCTCTCTCTTTCTCTCTCTCTCTCTTTCTCTCTCTCTCTCTCTCTCCCCCTCTCCCTCTTTTATTTTTTCTTCATACAGAATGACTCCTGGGGAAAGCAATACTCATATGCACTCTTCAAAGCTATGAGTCACATGCTATGCATTGGTTATGGAGCCCAAGCTCCAGTCAGTATGTCAGATCTCTGGATCACCATGTTGAGTATGATTGTAGGGGCCACTTGTTATGCCATGTTTGTCGGCCATGCCACCGCATTAATCCAATCTCTGGATTCCTCAAGGAGACAATATCAAGAAAAGGTAATTAGTTTTAGATACTTCTTCTCACTTAGTTAACTATTAATCTGTTATAAATCTTCACTGAATATACATAGCTGTCTCAACAAGGATTCAGTGAGAACTTTCTAATTTTTCTTTGAAATTGCCTTGAATGAAACAGCAAAGATCTATTAGTTGGTGTGAGCAGCATCAGCTGCTATATAGCACTGAAGACATTTAAGTAAGATCTCATGTGTGCTTATGAAGTCTATTGTGTGAGTACTTTATATAAACAGAAACACTAAGCATAGGCAGGGACTTCCACATTGATGAAATTTCTTGGGTAGATTTCTTTTTTCTTGGATAGTAAATTATTTAGTCATTACTATCTTAGGACATATTTGGCAGCATGTTAGAGCTAATAGTTTGTAATCAAATTTTAGCAGCATTTGGCCAGGTATACGAGCATGTACTATCTGTCTTAAACTTAGCAATAAATTATGGGTCTCTGAAGAATATCCCACTGTGGAGTGTTATTTATGAGAACAGACCAAAAAACAGAAATAGTTTTAGAAATTCATTAGGTTATTTGGTAGAGGAAAGTTATCAGGAAATGAGGTATATTCTTTTCTTCTAGGCTCTGGAAGATTTACATTATAAAAGATTTAAATAAGAGTGGCCATAAGAGACCCAGGACAGTAAGACTAAACATAAGATTGAGTGAGAACCAACATAAGTCCTAGGTGTGGAAATCCCAAACTAGAATACTTTGGGTTGATCTGGACTTAGGAAACCCAAAACACCTTAAAGATGACTCTAACATTCCTAGAGAATTACTAGAATCAGGTGACATTCTGTATGTGGATGATCTTTGATCAAATAAAGTTGAATTTAAACAGGATAATGATTTTTCAGAATAATATCATAAATGATTTACCACCACAGGAGCTTATTTTTTGTTGTGCTTATTGTTTGAAAGTAAAACTCAGAATTCAACCCTTATGTTTTTGAATGTTCAGACTTAAATAATTTGTTAAATATTTCTTGAAACATCGTTTTGGTCTTTCCTTTTATTATACCCCCTTGAAAAGAAAAAAAAAGACAAAATGTTTTAATATTGACAAAAAAGCTCACTATCCATCAAATAATACTAATACCATAGTGGCATTCTATATATGAAGTATTGAAAAAAGGCTTTCTCTTGTTTTATAATAAAAAACTTTCATTCCTTAAGTAGGTGAGTCTGATAAGCAGACCAAGAGAGGTGACCAGACAGTGGCAGAATTTTAACTGATTTTTTATTCAGAATAGATTTAGTTAATTTAATTCTTACACTCTAGTATAGAAGAGAACCTAATTCAAGCTTTTATATATTTATTTGTCCACTCCTTTAATGTGCCATAATGCTTTTAAAACAATAATTGGCACCAACTTCTTTTTAGAAAAATGTATCTTCTCACCTGTATCATCTTTTTTCCCCTTAAGTTCCTGGTTTGTCAATAATCAATAGTATTTTATTTTATGCTTTTGAGCTGCTACTAAAATGTCAAGTGTTTAGTAGCAGGTGGATAGAGATTCAGACCTAAAGACAAGAGATCCTAGGTTAAAATGTGAGCTCAGATAATCCCTAGCTTTTGTGACCCTGGACAAGTCATTTAATCCCAGTTGCCTAGACCTCATAACTCTTCTCCCTTGGAACTCATGCTTAATATCGATTATAAGACAGAAAGGAAAGGTTTGTTTTTTTAAAAAAAGCAAATGTTTAACTTAGAAATTCTAGTGATTTAATAATTTATATATAGCTATTATAAATACAAATTAATCTGGAGACTTATTACCAGATGTATAAGCATTTTTAGTGAAAAGAGAGGAAAAAAAGAAAAAAGTTTCAGTTTTTCTAACTTTAAGTAAAAATCCAGTTCTCCATTACAGCTTGTCAGAGATAGCTCAGGGAGATAAGAGAGCAGAGAGAGGCAGCAGCCCAGGGAATGTTAGTTCAGGATATCCAGCCCCACATCATAGGCCAATGGTTTGCAAAGATTTGCAGTATTATGCCTGTGCTGGAGGCTGGCACTCTGGGGGATGCTGGGGATGCACCACAGAGTAAGATAAGTGACTCTGATTCCTACTTTAGTCTGCCTGGGGGAGTCTTCCTGGATTGGACTAGGTTAAAGGTCTCCCAGATAATTTTACTTCACACAATTCCCTCCAACCTCTGATTCTGTGGGAGACCAGTATGTTCAGCCTCCCCATTCTTGGTTCTCCAGGAGATTAACATGTTGCTCTCTACAATGAATATATACATTATGTACATATTTTATATATGTATATATATATATGTATATATATATATATATATATACACACACACATACACAAATAGATAGTCTATACATTTAGAATTTTCTCACCAGGGGGCATAAGAGCACAAACTATGTTGTAAATTTCATGGAGGCCATTATTACAATTTGGGAAATAAAAAGAACAAGAAGGGGAGAAAGAAAAATGATCGGTACATTGACAAAGAACCATTTAGGGGGTATTCTCCTTTGCCATGAGTATAAAAATGGAGAGCTAAACTATTCCCCTGCATCAGTTCAATTCTTAATATCCAAAGGTTCACTATAAATCGCATAATGTAGCATTTTATTTCTGCAAGCAGTTTTACAGCATCTCCTCCAGAAGATCTCCTTTCCTGGTCCAGGCTATTGTCAGTTATGCTTTTCTAAAATTACATTAAAAAGATCTTTGACTTTGGATTTTTAGGATAATTACACAACCCCACCTGCCAGGAGGATATACACCAACAATAGAATTGACACAGAGTGAATGACTAATCTATAAGTTATACGAATCAATTCTTCCAAAAACAAGAAGACAGAGAAAATTAAATTTATATATGTACTTATATACATATATATATATATATATATGTATATATATATATAAATATGAGTCCAAATTAAAATCATAACAAGTCAATGACTCACCATCAAGATCTAATTGAGGTGGTTTATAGCATTCAGGATAAGTGAAACAATGTTACATTTACCCACCATCAGCCAAGACTACAGAAAATTGCTATACTAGAAAAGAAAGAAGAGACAAAAGTCTGAGGAAAAGGGAAATAAGATACTGTGGTCTGATTTCCATATAAATCATAGGGATAGAAAGCAGAGTTAAAACCAGAGAAAAATTTTAGCCTCATATCTTGAAGGCAGAAAACAGGGTAGTCCAATCTCAGGACTTGCTAAACATCCACTTCCTCAGGTCCCCTGAGATGTGTCCTTTACCTTGGCATAGATCTTTGATCCTGTGCTTCATCACATGGATTAGTGGTTTATTAGTAATCCCGTCTTCTGAAATCAGACCCAAATATCAGTTAAAGTCCCAAACTATTTGACAAGCAATGGCAGGTTTCAGTAGTCCAGAGCTCTTGGGCAAGCAAGATCAGGGTTGATAGCTATTGTAAACTAGATCATTCAATATCAAATATCAATACTGATTCGATAAACACAAAATTTTTTAAAAAATCAAATTTAAATCAGAAAGCCAAAAAAAGAAAAAAGATCAAAAAGGAAATTGTATTGCATACCCCTACTAAACAATGGACCTGCCAAACATAGGCATAGCAAAAAGATTTATCACTTAGAAGTGAAAGCTATTTCCTTTTTAGCATGGCCATGATATACAGTTCGAATGTATGTATTTTTTTTCTCCTGCTAAAAGCTTTGCTACAACAACTGAGAAAAATTAGAAGGCGAACAATAATTCCCAGGATTAAAAGGCCCATTCGAGTATAGTAGATAAAAAAAAAAATCCCTCATAGCCATGACAGGTTTTATCATGCACAGTCAGATGTAACTTGAGTTTCTAAAGCAATCTGCATTTCAAAATCCTTTAAAGCTCATGGACATGTGTAATAGTTTCATTAGATCTATTTATATATGGGAACAACAAGATTGATTAATGAGAGCACATGAACCTCCCGATGTGGCTGTAAGCACATCAAGAGCTAACCAGTTTTGTATAATTATCTTTGCTAAGGGATCAATCTTGTCCTTTAAAGAAAATAACCTTAGAAGTTCAGGAGATAGCTTGAACTGTATCTTGAGTCAATCTTTCAAATTCAGTAGAGATATTTCTTTTTTTCACGGTTTTTAAAATTATTTAATTAATCAAATTTAGAATATTATTCCATGGTTACATGATTCATGTTTTTTCCCTTCCTTCTTCCCTCCCTCTCTGAGAGCTGAAGAGCAATTCCAGTGGTTTATACATATACCATTGTTCAAAAGCTATTTCCATATTATTCATATTTGCAATAGAGTGATCATTTAAAGTCAATATCCCCAATCATAACCTCATTGAACCATGTGATCAAGCAGTTGTTTTTCTTCTCTGTTTCTGCTCCCACAGTTCTTTCTCTGGATGGGGATAGTGTTCTTTCTCATAAGTTCCTCAGAATTGTCCTGGATCATTGCATTGCTGCTAGTAGATATGTCAATTACATTTGATTGTTTTTCAGTATATCAGTCTCTTTGTACAATCATTCCAAAACTGGGCAGAGCAGCTCAGAAAAACTCTATCCTGCTGATGAGGAGGCTACTGAATTAAGCCTTGACCTCTTGGTTCTTGAATGCTACCAGGGGCTCTGATTTCTAGTTATGGACTTATCCACTAGGCCAATAAAATGAACATGCACCAGCACTGACCAGATCAAAAATACCATACCACCCATGGGGAAGGGTAGAATAAGCAGAAGAGTTACAGACATAGAACTACTCAGAGGTCACCAAGCCCCATAGGATATTTACTGTCAGCTAGAATGAGGCAGTAACAGTTGTAAAAGACTGGAATGGAATAATGAGATTGCACTTCACACTTTTACCCATATACTTGCTACTTAAGGGATGCTTACTTCTCTCTACACACAAGTCAAAGTTAGGCACATGATCAGTCAGAGGTAGTGGGGCTCCCAGATATCTGAATCACTTTAAAAACCTGTTAAAATCAACTGAGATTTTCACAGATATATGACATGATTCTAAGAAATAACCCAATGAACCTCACATATCATAATATGTAATTTAGTTTTCACTGATTTGGCACTTTTGTAAGCACTTTTTGCAATTTCTATAAAGCACAAATGAAAATAAAAACTAAAAAGAGTCATCAAGTGTCACTAATTCAGGTTTTATAAACCATTTTCATTTGAACTTAGAAAGCATTTATGAAGCTTCTCTTAAGTGCCAAGTTATGGTGTAACCTCTGGGGACACAAAACCAAAATCATGCCTGGAATGCCCCCTTTCTTCATTTCTACCTTCTGTCTACCCTGGTTTCTTTTAAGTCTCAGCAAAATTCCCACTTTCTTCAAGAAGCCTGTTTGCAATTTAGGATGTGTATTTCTATTATCAGTGCATTGCACAATATTAAAATACAGGAAACCCAGTGCTCCCTAGTGTCTAAAGAGCTGTCTGGTAACAAGCTGAACATGTAGGGAAGTGCATTAGCCTTGTCTATTCCCTATTGCAATTATTATTATATTATATGTTATGTTATATTATATATTAATGTACCTCGCTAAACAGTTTGGGGCAATGAGAGAAACTGATCTGATATTACTTCATTTTTCTTTTTTTCTATTTTTAGTCCTTAACATATCAATTCTTTTAGTTTGTTGGATTCCATTTACTAAGTTAACTGCCCTAAGTGGCCTGAATTAGTTGATGAAGTAACAAAGAGTTTACTTAGTAGCAAAGTGAAAGGAGATTATACTAGTTTTATAAGTCTTTCACTTTTTAAAGAAGTTATTTTCTGGGAGGATAAAATGAATCCTCTTTTTTATTTACCCATTTGAGTCAAATTATACCAGTGCTTAAAATATAATCTATAGTTATGTTAGATTTATATGCCAAAGATTATAGCTCTGATAGTCCAACAGATTCTAAAGGTGCAAAAGCTTTCCTTTATCATGTACCAGTGTCCCTAAAATGCCTCCTCCTCCTAAATTAGATCATTCACATTATACATACAATACAAAGACAATTTAATTTATTTTTCATCTAAATAAAGAGCAGTATCAAACCATTCACTTTGACTGCTTTTAAAATAATATTCAGGGAATATGCTGCTTTATCTTGTAAGTTTGGGAATATGTTCTTAAAAATAGACTGTGCCTGAATATCCTGGTCAATTAGAAATGCAGAAAATTCAGGGAGCATAATTGTGCTTGAAGGCAAGGGAACAGAGAAAGAGGCCTGAATAAAGGAAAGAAAGAAAGAAAGAAGATATGCAAAGAGAGGGAGAAGTAATTAATCAACAATTATTCAATCTGAAATAAAATATTATTCTATTTGGTGATCATATCACCGAAAACTTTAAAAGAGACTCCTATAAACTGAAAATAGCTTGTGTACATCTCTGTTGAAATTTCAGAAGTTTTAATTGTTTTTGTTGTGTTTTTTTTAAAAGCATACTTTATGTGGATTTTTAAATATTTCGCCTATGTATGAAATAATAGTTCACATTTTAGGCATTTCCTTTGAAACCTCAGAAGTGTTCATCAATTTACCATTACATGAAAGTTCTTTGAAATGAATAAGCTATCAGTCAGTAAAAATAATTTATTTAATAATTATTAAACTGGCACTATGTGCCAGGAACTGGCTTACTATGGAATAAGAAGAAAGGTAAAAACAGTCCATGTCTTTAAGGAACTCATATGAGACATGTAAATAGGTACATATGAGATACATACAGAGTAGTTGGAAGACAGCCTAAGAAGATGCAGCATCCATTGGGTCTAGTAAAGATGTCCTTCCTGCCTAAGATGGCATTTGAGCTGAAACTGGAAGGAAGCCAGGTGGAAATAAGCAGGGATAACCTTTTAGACCTGGAAGACAACCTATTAAAGGTCACAGAATTAAAAAATGGTGGATAGTATTATTGAAGAATAGCAAATGTGACAGTATGGTTCAATTTTAGAGTGAAGAATATAAGGGATTATTATAGTAACCTGATAGTTTTACAGCAACAAACCTCTACTTTTATCAGTCTTTTAATGAACTGTCAAACTCATCTTTCTAAGGCATGGTGTGACTATATCACCCCTCCCTACTTAATAAACTCCAGTGGCTCCCTATGACCTCCATGACAAAATCTAAAATAATCTATTTGGCATTCAAAGGTCTTTATAACCTAATCCCCTTTCCAGTCTTCTTCCACCATCCTTCCATGCTCCACCTTTCTTCAAAACCCATCTAACATTCCTCCTTCTACAGGAACCCTTTACCAATCCTCCTTAATTCTAGTTTCTTCTCCCTATTTATTATTTCTAATTGAATCCATGCATTCTTTGTTTTTTTTTAATTTTCAGTGTGTTTATTTTTCTTCCAGTTTGTTATTTTCAGTTTGTCTCCCTCATTAGACATTAGACAATAAGTTCCTTAAAAACAGGGACTACTTTATGATTGTCTCTGTATCCCCATGTCTTAGCACAGTGCCTAGCACATGATAGGATCTCAATAAATGTTTATCAATTATTTATTGCTGCCTGCCTGAGTAAATTGTAAGAAGATTGAAAAGACAGGAAATGCTCAGGTTATAAAGAACTTTAAATGACAAACAATAGGAAGCCACTTAATTGGGAGGAAGGAAGTCTTAATTTTCTATTCAGGTATTGATCAAAATTATGATTTTAGAAAATAACTTTGGCAACTGCGGATTGTAACGAGAAGAGAGTTGAGGCAGAAAGAATAATTAAAAAGCTACTGCAATAGTCTAGCTGAGAGGTGGGGAGGTACTATAAAGGCTGTTGACTGAGCAAGTGGGTAATAGGGGACATATGTGAGAGACAGAGGAAAAAAAGGAAAAATTGGACAACTTGCTCTTTTTCCTCATATGCTGAGAGACTGTCCGCCTCAGTCTAGAATATTTGAAGATAATTAGTACTAATTCCAATATTTTGAGCCTTTTTTATAATAAAAATGGCTATGGATGAGTGTCATTGTTTTTGTTAACTTTGGTTCTGGGTTGTATCTTAAACACAATAAAACAAAGAGCGGGGCAGCTGGGTTGCTCAGTGGATTGAGAGCCAGGCCTAGAGACGGGAGGTCCTAGGTTCAAATCTGGCCTCAGACACTTTCCCAGCTGTGTGATCCTGGGCAAGTCACTTGACCCCCATTTTTTACCATTACCACTCTTCTGCCTTGGAGCCAATACACAGTATTGACTCCAAGATGGAAGGCAAGGGATTAAAAAAAAGAAAGAAAAGGAAAAAAACAATAAAACATTGAAGTAGAAAAAATATAAAACTATTAAATATGCAACTCACTAATAAAACCCTTGAAGAATAAAGAGTTAGCCACATTTAATTGCTTTTATCAAACTTTCAGAGAATCTTCCTTTAATGGGACAGTCACAATAGGAATTACTCTCTGGGTTACAGGTTCTATTGGTAATGGAAAAAAACACAATTACTTTCAGTAAAATGCAAAACAGGAGATGGACATCACCTTAACACAAAGAATGTACAACTTATTTTAGTATCTTGAGAAATTTAAGGTGTTACACTGACATATATCTTGTAACTAAAACTGAATAGTAATGTGAGTGATTAAATGTATTCAGTACTGTCAAAGAGAAAAGCTTACCGGTGATTCAAAGTAAAGTTTTGTGGCCTCATATAATAAAGCAGAAATATATTTGTCATTTTATTTTCTAATTTCATTATACAACTATGAATGGATGAAGGAAAAGAAGACATTTATTAAGTGTTTGCTATGTGCAGAATACTGTGTTAAGCACTTATAACACTCCCACTTAAGTGTGCACACATATAAAAACTTTGCACATTCACTATTCCTGTGACTTCCCTGACCAAAGTAGCTCTCCCAGCACAGCATTCTCTATTTGTTTTGTTTCCCCCCCCTATCAGAATATAAGAATCTTAAATGCTCTCTTACTCAGGGAAGTCATGGAAATGAGTGAATGAAGTGGAAGCAAGTCATAGAAAATTGACTGCTAAGTGTTTTCCAATAATTGTAGGGTCAATTGTTAGCACTGTTCCAGAGACAGAGGTGAAAAGAATGGGGATAGGAAAAGAGTATAATCAGGAAGGGGAATGCCATGAAGATGGCTTAGTAGCAATGAGAGAGCAGGATTGGGTTAAATACAGAAACATTTTGCCAGTTAGAAGTTCCATTGGAGATGGAGCACCAGGTAGGAGGGGGAAGTGTGTTGTCTTGTCTACTGAAGATACAAGCTTTAGAGACTAGTATCTTTCTCTTTCATGTTTTTTCCTAGAACTCTTATTCTAACATGTCTTTTGTATAACTTTGGTCAGAAATTTTATGTGCTCTTTTACTCCACCTCTCAGTATGTTGATAACACAAAGGCAAAAAAATTAAAGGACAAAGTCTCATTTTTACTTTTAATAAATATTTTACTTACAGAGTAGGAACTCTAAAACCATAGCTTCTGAAAGAAACACTTGTTTTGGGCCTGTCTTGTATCTATCCTCAAACTTAATTTTGGCCACCCTCCTAGCCTTATATTTTAGTGCAGGATCATGGATCACATCCTTGTGTCAACTGTTTTGTCCAAGAGGATATCCACAAGGTATTTGGTAGGCATGAGGTGGTTGTAGTTACAAACTTTCACAAAGGATTTTATATTTAATGACTTGGAAATCTTCTTTTTTGCCCATTGCTGAGGTCATTTTTCAAGGGTATCAGTGGATGGCACAAAATAAAATTTACCAATCTGCCACCAGGTCATAACTGTAAGGCATATAACATCATCAATGTTTTTCACAATGACAGCTTTGTGCCTGAAGTACAGCCTAACCAGGACCAGCACTACCTTCCCAGGTTTCATGAACTTGCCTATTTCATGATCTGGAACCCAAGACTCACTGGCACCAAGTCTTATTTTTAATAACACTTGACTCCACTAAACCCCTTGACCAGTCTCTGCTATGTCATTACTCTATGTTTCATTCAAAGTTTGAGTGGCTAATCTTTTCTGTCTGATTATTATTATTAATTTTTAATCCCCTTACATTGTTATTTTATTATTAATATGATATGATAATGATGATAAAGAGTGGCTAAGACTTAACATTTCCTACTTATAATAACACATTTATGTAGCACTTAAAGATTAATAAACCACCTTTTCTCATAGCTATCCTCTGAATAAAAAGTAGCTTAAACTTTGCTCTTCTCTACTTTACAGCAGAGAAAATTGAGACTTAGATTGGTTAATTGATTTATCCATGGTCAGGCAGGTAGGAAATGTCATTTGATCCCAAGTTACTTTATTGAAGATCCTCTGAAGCATTCCCTTTCTGAGAGAGTAACTCACTGCATCCTTGCTTTGTCCCAAACACATCAAATAATATGGAAACTGCTCACTCTGAAGCTATTTCGAATTTCTCAATTATCTTGGGTCTCTCATATGTTGGAAGATACTCTAAATTTCTTTTTCACACTTTTCTCTTGACCTTTTCTGATTGCCTGGACAAATTTCTCATGATGACTGCTACGTGACAAGGGTACTTTTCAAGTCATTTGCCAGCAACCTTACCTCTGATCATTGAAAGACTACCTTCAGTTCCTCTAGTCCAATTATATTAGATTAATTATTATTAATTAGATTAACCCACAGATTAGATCAAATTCCAAAGCAATATTAAACATACAATGCAAAATAAAATGAGATACCAATTTTAAATTTCACCTTCCTTTTGATTCAGTCAAAACATGTCTCTAATGAACACCATTTATAAACCAACATTATATAATAAGGCATAATCAACATACATTAGAATTAAATGAGAAAATAGGAAAAATAATTATAGGGTTCAACATTAAGTAGGTTTGATAAGTACTTTCAATCTTTCAGTAGTTCAAAACCAACTGACCTTAGCACCAAGTTGTCAAGAATTATCTGAATTAGAAGGTCTTCTAGTCCAATCCCCTAATTTTGTAGAGAAGAAAACAGAACTATAGAGGTTAAAGAATATACTTAAGGGAATACAGCAGGAAAAGGAAGTCAGATATTCTGATCAAGTACTTTTTCCATTGCTATACCCAAATGTCTACCTTTCTGTTTTTACTGGAACTTCACACATGAATTTCTCTTTGGCATTGGGTCACATATATGACAATCAATTTAAATAGTTTTATACTTGGTTTTATTTATTACTTGGATTTATATCCTCTAATTTACTCCCTGAAACCATGAGTGTCACATTTCTATTAATCTGTTAAAGTCCAATTAATATGTCATCACTTTCAAGACATCTTCCCAGGTTTCTCCTGGTTTGGACTTTATATAGTATTTTCCTTGTCTCTTTCTGATGTTCTTAATGTATATGACAAAGTTGTGCTATATTTATCATCTTCCTCAAGACTATTTAAGCTCCTTGAGGGCAAGGACTTTTTGTATTTTTGTCTTTCTTTCTTTAGCTCTTCAGTGCTTACCATAGGGTCTGATACATAGAAAGTACTTAAAGGTATGAATGCATATATGTGCATATATATATATATGTATCATGTTATGCTAAAGTTAGTTATATTGGAATGGCTTTCTTGCCACTTGCTTAAAGAATGTTCTAGATCACTTATATATATTCTCATAGCTCAGAATAATGAACATATGGAATACATGAATGCAAAATCGTGTTTGCCCAAGATCACTTATAGAATAACAGTTGAATCAGTTTAATTCAATTTTTAAAAATGTACTATATTGTCATTTTGTACTATGTACTATTCTAGCTGCTACCAAAGACACAACATTTGTATATGTATAGGTGATTAGCCATGGGTTAGTCATAGGAGCTAAGAATGGGAAAAGCAGAGGATTTCCATTGTAGCAAGAATGGGAAATAATAAGAATTTGACATGATTTACATAGTGTAATTCTTTGCCAGTGTAAAGTAGCAAACAAAAAATAGTTCAATTCATTTCATCACTTAATACCAGGCCAGAAATAGAAGTCATATGTTCAAGTTATAGAGGGAGATATTATGGCTTCATGCACAGACAGTTATCCAAAGGAGGAACTGAAGTGTTTCAGGAGTTAGTGATTCTCACTAAAGTTTTTCTTGGGAAGGCGGGGTGATCATTATTCATGTAATTTATGTTGTAGCAGGGGCTCTTGTTAGATTATAGGATAGGGTATATGATAGAATAGTGTCCTGTCCAATTTTGTGACATATAATTGGTAAACAAATTAAAGCAGTTATTATTGTGAAGGAAGGAAGGAAGGAAGGAAAGAAGGAAGGAAGGAAGGAAGGAAAGAAGGAAGGAAGGAAAGAAGGAAGGAAGGAAGGTCCAGAGGGAAAGAGAGAGGAAAGAAGCATTTATTAAGTCCCTACTATATTTTAGGAATGGGAAGAAAAATTACTTGCTAATTTTAATAATTGTATATATCTCTCATTAAATAGAAACAATAAATCTTACTTTCTTCATTATAATTATATTTAAATACTTCCTATATTTTCTAGAACTTTACATATACTGATTTGCACTGGGTTTTTTCCCCCTTAATTTCACAACCAAGTGATAATTCATGCTACTGGCAATCTGAAAATTAAAATGAATGATTACTTGTTTACTACAGAATATATCAATCATGTTAATACTGCTTAATTTCTTAGCTTAGCTTTAAAATAATAGAGAGTTCTCTGTATGGTGTCTAAGACAATTTTGGGCAAAAAAAACATACACTTGGTTATCAGTAGGTACTTATAAGCATAATGTCAAACACAGATTTCTTTAAAATCACTCAGATGTATGAAGTTTTGTTTTTCCCTTTTCATTTAAATGCTTATGGATATGAAGGCCTATCCTTAATTAACAAAAGTTTGTTTTGTTTTCTATTTTCAAATCTGTTCATGCTAATCTTTTGACACACATCTTAGTGAGGATTCCCCAAGTTTAAATCAGACTCAAGACATTTTGATGCCCTTTACTTTGACTTGCTTCTCATGTAGTCTGATACTTTATTTCTTCACAAAATCAAAGACATTTATTCTTTTTTAATGATTTTTATTTTTTAGAAAAATTATCCATGTTTACATGATTCATGTTCTTACTTTCCCCTTCACCCTCTGACCTCCTCCCCCCCACCATAGCCGAAGTACATTTCTACTGGTTTTAACATGTGTCGTCAATCAAGACCTATTTCCAAATTGTTGATAGTTGCATTGATGTGCTGGTTTCGAGTCTACATCCCCAATCATGTCCGCCTCAACCCATCTGTTCAAGCAGTTGTTTTTCTTCTGTGTTACCACTTCTATAGTTCTTCCTCTGAATGTGGGTAGTGTTCTTTTCCATAAATCTCTCAGAATTGTCCTGGGTCATTGCATTGCTGCTAGTACAGACGTCCATTACATTTGATTTTACCGCAGTGTATCAGTCTCTGTGTACAATGTTCTCCTGGTTCTGCTCCTTTCACTCTGCATCAATTCCTGGAGGTCTTTCCAGTTCACATGGAATTCTTCCAGTTTCTTATTCCTTTGAGCACAATAGTATTCCATCACCAACATATTACTACAATTTGTTCAGCCATTCCCCAATGGAAGGCCATACCCTCATTTTCCAGTTTTTTGCCACCACCAAAAGCGTGGCTATGAATATTTTTGTACAAGTCTGTTTATCTTTTTGGTGTACAAACCCAACAATGCTATGGCTAGATCGAAGGGCAGGCAATCTTTTATAGCCCTTTGAGCATAGTTCCAAATTGCCATCCAGAATGGTTGGATCAGTTCCCAACTGCACCAGCAATGCATTAATGTCCCAATTTTGCCACATCCCCTCCAACATTCGTTACTCTCCCCTGCTGTCATTTTAGCCAATCTGCTAGGTGTGAGGTGATACCTCAGAGTTGTTTTGAAAATCAAAGACATTTAGCACTCTGATAAACTTTAGGAATCATCTAATCCAATTCTCTTATTTTTAGAGGCAAGAGAGACTGACACCAATTGTGGTAAGATAATTTCTTGAAGATTACAAACAAAGTTAATGGTATAGGTGAGAAGATATCATGGGTCTCCCAATTCTTAATCTCAGTTGTATCACCACCACTATCACCACTATTTAACTTCATTAATAAAATATGTCTGAAATAATTGTAAATACTGAAAAGTTGGATTCCCCCTCAAATATTTTGGAAATCAATTGTTAAACCTTGCCCCAAAGAAAAGCAATACACATGCTCAGCCAATTCAATCCAATTCAGATTACATTAATTAAGTACATGAATATGTGCTAGGTTTTTGGATTTACTAAGGGAGAAAAAAATAATCAATTCCTAATCTCATGGACCCATTGAGGATAAGGAATGACAGGTTATCAACAGTTTGGGAAATCAAGGAAATAATTCCTGTGGGAAGAGACAAATAGAGCTGAACTTTAAAGAAGCTAAGAATTGTAAGATTCAAGGAATGAAAAATGGCTTTACAAAGATGTGGATAGGAGGTAGAATTCTGGACTTGGGGAGTAATGTAGTTTGGCTAGAATAGAAAATACATGAAGTAAGGTAATGCTCAATACATCCAGAAAAGCAGGATGAGAGCTATAGCTCTTGTGGACAACTTCAAATGTCACTGCTTAGGAATGCCTTCATTTCTAAACCAGATGTTTAATTTTTAAATTCACTAAATACAGCAAACATTTTTTAAGTGCCTATGACATTTAAAAGGAAACAGCATTGTGCCCAAAATCAAGGACAATAAAATTTTAAAATGTTAGGACCTCTCCTCTACAAATTTTATGATACTCTTAGGAGGATGTTGACAAAGTGTAATGACATATAAATAACAGCCAAGATCCTTTTTGATCCATGTAAAGATCTTTAGAAAGATGTTAAAGAAGACAGAATCTTTTGATTCGGGAATTGGGAAATCCTTCATACAGAAAATGAGACCTTAGCTGAGTTTTGGGGGAAAAAAAGTAATTTTTGCATTCAGAGATTCTACACATGAGATATACCCTGCCCAAATACAAAGAGGTAGAAAATTGCACATCAAGTTAATGAATAAACTACTGTTCTACAGATAGTCCATGAAGAGATATAATATAAGATGAGGCTAGAAAGATGGATTACAATGAAATTTTCAAGGACTTTGAAAGCCAGACTTAAGATTCTGCTATTTATCGTATGTGCAATGAGCTAACACATTTTATTTGATATGATTAAAGAGAGAAATGATATGATTAAACTTGAACATTAGTAAAAAATACTTTGGGCAACTATAGCGTGTTTGGAATTAAGAGGTGGAAACTTGTCAATAAGGCCAATTAGTTACAAGTAATGAAGGACTTATAATGTGTCAATGAGCATGGAAAGATAGAATACATGAAACATGCTATGAAGGTAGAATTGACAAGATTTAGGGATTTACATAATATTGAAATGAAGGAAAAGGGAAAGTTAAATATGGCTAGGGTAACTGGAAAGTAGATGGGAAAAGGAGCAGATGTCCTTTGGAAGATAATGATTTCCTGAGAAATCTGAGAAATGCCAGGTTTGAGAAAAGAGAAGGAAGAAGTAAAGGAGACTAGAGACAGGGGAAAATTGACACAGGGCAGAGTCTTGATGAAAATTCATACATATCAGACAATTTCTTTTTTTAAATAAACTATATTACTATATTTAGTTTTTGTTAACACCTATATTTCCCAATGTACCAAAATTCCTTTCTTTTTGTAGAGAGCTATCCATTTAACAAAGGAGAAGAAAAAAGAGGGGAAAATATTTTTGGAAAGTTACCAAGACTTATAAAAAGTTTATCTTTTTTTGCAATGTTCTACACTTATTCTTCCCACCTTTCCTAAAAATGGGAGGGAGTTGCCTTTTCACATTTCTTTCTTAGGACCAGCTATGATTAATAATGTCATAGCATTTAGATTTATTTGTATTATTGTTGTTCTTTTTATTTGTATTGCTGTGGGCATTGGTTTCTGTGTTTGTATTTCTGTTTCCTTCACTTTGATTCCTTTTATTTATTTATTCTTCTGTTTTTCTGTATGTCATGTTATTTCCTATCTTACTCAAGCAATACATGTTCATTAAGCACCAACTATATGCCTGATACTGTACCATGTACTAAGGATTTAAATAGGAGGGGAAAAAAAGATAGAATGGCATCCCCTGCCCTCGAGGAGCTTATAAGGCATTGGAAGAATATAAAACACAAATGGAAGCTGAAAAGTCAGACAAAGGGGTCTAGGAGGTAGAAGTCCTAAGGTAATGCAGCCAGATGATAAATGAGATGCCTGAGCTGAAATCTCTTCTTAAATAGACATTTGGAGTTCATGGTTGCATTCCTCAATAAGAGAGGTAGGGAATCATGATGAGGTAGAATAACATGACTAATGAAATCTTCCAAGATGTTGAGATTATCCCAATAATGAGCATCTTGGGGCAGGGTAGACTTCATTCTAAGGAGTCCTAATAGAGTATATAGTCAGGTGAAAAATGAGTAATATTCCCTTGAATTTGTGTACCTCACTAAATTTATCTGTTTTCGAAGCCATGGACATATATTTTGTTTCCAGATCTGTGTCACTCTAAAAAAATCCCATTATAAATATTTTTTCCATATTTGTGACATTCTTTTAATCACTAACCTCCACTGCCTGCCTGGTAGTAGGTTCTTTGGGTCAAAGGGCGTAGACGATTTATTCACTTTCTTTGCATAACTCCAAATTGCTTTCCACCTCTAGTATTGAATACTACTATTTTTTGTTTTCTTTGCCAACCTTGCTAATTTGCTGAATTTGAGATAACAATTGAGTGTTTTTTTAAATTTACATTTCTATTCTTAGTGAGTTGGAGCAATCTTTGTTACAGGTATAATAGATTGCAATTCTCCTTTTGAGAAATGTTTGTTCATATCCTTTGACTACTTATCTACTAAGGGTTGGTTTTATAAGTTTATAGTAGTTACCCATATAGCATGGCTATCAGACTCCTGTCAGGGATATAACATACATTTTTTCCCAACTGACTACTTCATTTCTCTTCCTAAATGCATTTTGCTCATGGGAAAAATATGGAATCAAAATTACCTAGTTTATCTTTTGTGACTGACTATATTCAAATGTCAGTATAAGAATTTATCTTGTGCTTCCTTCTTAAATAGGCTTTTATGTTTTTCCCCAGTATTACAGAAAAATCCAACTTAACAATTTGTAGAAATTAGAAACAAATGTAATTAAGTAATTATTCAAGTTTATACCATGCCAATTTAGTTCACAGATTCCAAGCTTTTAATTCCATTTGTTAGTTCATATCAAGTTGAATATTTTTCCATATGATCTCAGATCATAGAATATCTTATAGAACCATGAACCTATGTAAGTCACTTAATTTTTCTGTGCTTCAGTTCTCGACTCTAAAATGATAAGATAAATGCTCTTTTTAATGACTTCAAAAGTGCCTTTCTGCTCTAAATCTAACATGATCATAAATTAGAAATTCCCTTAGCAATATGTACAGAGAAATACCCTAGGATTCAATGATTTTTGTAATATCACTAGCTGAAATTCATGTAACACTTTGGTTTTTAGTGCTTTTTACATATATTCTTATTTGTCTCAAAAAAGAAGGAAGTAAGATATTTAGATAATAATATCTATCTTGTACAGATGAAAAAAATAAACAAAGTTCAGTGTGATTAAATCACTTTCCATTATCATATTGCTTGGGTCAACTGTGTGATTTGAACCTATGTTGCTCTTAACTCCATGTCTTGATTTACAAAGTAGGGGGATGACAAATTCATTTTATCTTTACCATTGAAATCCTTAACCTAAGGAGCCATATCAATATACCTATATCAGATATTTGTTGACAAAAATATGAGTAAAATGAGGTATATTAAATTCAATTCATGACAACAAACATTTATTAAATTCTCCAAATTTTTATTTTAGGCACTGGGTAAACAAAAATGAAACAAAATGCAATCCAGTCAAAAAGTATTTGTTTTTAATGTGTTAAAAGTTGGAAATATAAAATTAAGAGCAAAAGAAGAAATGATTTGTCCCCTCAAAGGGTTTACATTCTAATGTAGGGAAGCAACAAATAAAAGGGAATTGAATAGGGGGAAATTTGGTGAGGGGGATGTACAAGTACCCTCATGGGAGCATGAAGAAGTCTAGAGATTTCTCAGCAAATTCAGGGAAGAAGTGAAAGAGTGAGCATAGATATGGTCTTGGGTCAAAATAGAATTTCAGAGGAATTCTCCAATCAAAGCATTGTAGTCCAGGACTAGAGGGATCTTCCAGGGTGAGAAGACTGCTGGGCATGGAGAAGAATTCTGAGGATTCAAGAGCAGAACTAATAGAGGTATGATAGAGTGAGCATTCAGCCTGACTGGGCACTTCTTCAAGACACTGTCCCTGAATGTCAGTAACTTGTATTCAACTAAGAGAAATGAATCAGTGAAACAACTATGAGGATAGAGATGAATATTTTCAAATAAAACTCATGAATATTTAATCTATATAATGTATCTCAGATCTAATATACATTTTATTCTATTCAAAATTAATCATCCCATTCTGTATATTTGAAATGCATAGAGTTATATTTCAAGATAATCAGTAGACACAGCACTGAAGAATGTAGCATAAAATGTTGTTTTCATGAGTGACATACTAATCCATCATGTTATGTAAATTTTCTCATTATGTTATATTACATTTAGAAAATTACCATTAACATGGTTCTATTTTAATAAAGACCAATTTTAACATAGGAATTGTCACTGTTTTAAATGTAAAATCTGAAAAATCCATCCCTCTCCATACATCAGAGATGAGATTATGACGACTGGCAGGAGGGTGGCCTTCATCTTCATTTGTAATGTTACAATAGTAACAGAATAGTTTAAAAACAAAACAAAACATGCCAAGTGACTAGTCTTTGTGAAGGAAAGCCTTATCACCAGGTAACTGAGAAGATGATTCAGGCAGAAGTGCCCCTGGACAATTCACTTGCTTGTTTCCTTGTTTCTAATGCTACATTTCAGGGCATTCTATAAACTTTAATTTTAAGCCTGTCTTCAGGCTTTTGAAACCAGACTGTGTTCACAGATAAAACATTTGTAGCAAGCGTTTGCTATGTGTTGTGCTACAATCATTGGGCTAAAGCCAATCTCTAATTATTACTGTTTCCTCAGTGACAGATTGGACGTCCTCTGATCTATGACTGCACTGTAATTTACCTACAAATGTCCCCCTGGCTTGCATTATGGATTAGGCTTCTACCACTTTGGGGGAATTAGAATATAGAGGAAACTCTGGCTGGGTAAGGCATTTTTTTTCTCCCTGGCAGTATTAAATCACCTCTAAAGGAACTAAAGTATCCAAGGAATATTGCTAAAATGACAACTATGTTGCTTGATATCTGTATGCACTAATTCTGTAATTATAAAAGGGTACCTTGTAGTGAAATTAATTTTAACAAACACTGCAAAGACTCCCTCTCACCTCACAAGCCCTAAATGTCCTTTGGAATTACCTAACAAGTACTACGGGAGAGGAGACATTGTGTGATTCATTTTGGCTGAAGAACTTCTGGTAATTACCATCCTCTCTCCAAAGTGACTTTTCTTATGTCAATTTCCTTGTAAACAAAAAAACAAAAAAAAATGTATTTAATATTTTTTCTACTTTTATATGAAGATAGTAGAAATTGCCTTCACTAGGAAGATACAAGTGACTATCATAGTTTTCTGAATCAAGGAAGTTTCCTAGGTTTTGATTAATTAGAAGACAGCTCCATGCACTTGAAGTTATAATCATATTTGCAATAGGAACAAGGAACAGCTGTGAAAGGAGTACAAAAAGTGCATGGGAATAATAAGGATCTTACCAGGTTTCAGGGCTACTAAACTTCATGTTACCTTTGTATATGGCTTTTGAATTACTCTTTGTTTTCACTTGTGTGTCTCTAGACCTTGTTTAGGTATTAAAGAAGAGTGAAATGAATAGTCAAGATGATTTAACTTTTAACCTAATCATGTTGAAGTTGTGGAGTCAGATTGGTAGGCACAAACCTTGAAATATGGTCTGATAATCATTTAGTATGTATGTGACCTTGGGTGAGCTATTTCAGCCCTCTCAGTCTATTTCCTTCTAGAAGTTCATGACTTTATGTTTTTTCTCTTTCTTTTTTAATTATGTTTTTTCTTTTTCTTTTTTAATTAGGGTAGCTTGTACACAGCCAACATTTTATTGTGCTTCATTTACAAGAAATCATTACACTTTTCTCTATGTATATTCATAGAATCCCTCACTTTTCTTGGAACATTTCTTCACCAAAGATCTCAAAATATGTTAATTCAATAGGCAGTTAATGAAGATTTTCTTTTTAATTGTGTTTAGTAAGTCAAGCTATGAAGCTATTTTCATTTCAATGTGATGATTACATCCTGTAAATAAAACTGTATTCTCAGAAAGGAAATGTACTTTTAATGATGTAGATATTTTTCATTTCCCCCCCAATGGACAAAATGAAATCTAAATGCTATTTTCAAGCCCTATTTTTTCTGTTTTTTTTAAAACCTATTTGTAATTTTCTTTTTTAATTTTAAGCACTGAATTCATCTCCACATCCAACAAACTTTAAGTGTCTATCATGTGCAAGACTCTTTTTGAGTAAATGCTGTAAAAACAAACTTGTGTTAGCATTTCTAAAACATTAATTTATATGGTTTCTGAGTTTCCCATAAAATACTACCATGCACTGGTACCCCAGAATCACAAGTGACTGTGGTGGCATGGGACCTCTGTTGAGGATCTAGTTTATTCCATTATCTATAAAATGTTGGAGCACATGTCCTTTTGAGTTTGGTAATTTCTCTTCTGCAAAGCTTGAATGTTTATGGAGGATTTTTTTAAACCTGATATCTTTGTTTACTTCACTGAAAATTCCATTCTTAGTTTCCCTGGCCAATATAATCTGTCTTCCATAGGATAAATTTTCAAATTCATGAAGGAAACTATCATGTTCTCACTTAAGTCTCTTCTCCAATCCCTAGTATCTTCAAAAGATCCTCATATGACAGATACTTAAGATACTTTACCAGAAAGTTCTGAGGCAGGGGGTGTATTAGTGGACTTGAGGCATAGGGTGGGTCAGAAGTATGATTTGCCAGGTAAAAAAAAAGCTCAGGTGACTTTTAGATATATTAATCAAGACATAGCTTCTATGATCAAGAAGGTTCAAATTCCACAGTGAGTAGCCCTAGTCATAGCATATCAGTGTTAAATCTTGTGAGTAAAATAAATACAAATTAAAAGCAATAGATTTTCATTTTCATGATTAATGGAAATTTAGTTAAACTGGATTAATTCCTTAATGGACTTTAAAATTAATTTTATTTGGACTCAAGATAAATACATCCAATATTGAAAATGAAACATAGTTTTCCATAATAATAATATTATTGCTACTGATATGATTAGATTTTTCTTCTAAATGTCCCGACTCATTTCTTTTTATTTACATTTTAACTGAAATTAAAATAAAGGACTCTTAGAACATTGACATTAGAAGAGACACTTGAGAAAAATCTATCATAAATCTCTGTTTTGTTTTGTTTTTTGAAGAGGAAATTGATCATTAGAGAAAGGATGGAATGGAAAAAGGTCCTACAGTACCAAGAATAGAATAATACTACATTGAAGACATTTTCCCACTAAATGTAAGGTTCTATCTCAGGTGTATCCATTTACTAATGTACAATCAGTATTACTCATAAAAAATTAGTAAATATAAACTCTTTTAATCTTCTCAAATGTCAATTAATTATATTTATAATATTAGAACTAAATTCAAATAATTACAACAGAATAGATTGTGAGCTCAAATAAGGATAAAGTAATCATGTAACATCTTTTATGCTTTAAAAATACTTCAGGGAGTTGGAGGAGTAAGACAGAAAGGAATACTGAAATAATGAGGAAGAGAGTTGGAGAAACAGAAGGAGACACAAACACTATCACAAAGATAGACAGACCCAAGGTCAGAAAGGACATGAACAAGCCAACTATAATTGTGGGATGGTGCCACCTAGTGTAACCAATTTTCATGTTTAATATGATTAGAACAATTGACTGTTGCTTAAAAGCCCAATGTAAATAAATGACTGTGTGTGTACATTTGGCCTGTACATAGCACTTTGTATATCTCTTTGTGCTTATTATATTTTATCATGAAATATTTATTTTATTTATTTTTTTTGTATAGTCACTACTCCATAGCATTATATGCTTGGATATGTGTTGTTTCAAGCATTGAAAAACTGTGAGATCTTTCAGAAGACATTGTATCAAGTAATATGTAAGGCATAAATTTTAAGGCCAGGCATACTGCTAGGCTTGGGTCCAGGAAGACCTATATTCAAATATTGATTCTAGCTCTGTAACATTATGCCTTAGACAGGTCTTCAGCACTGCTCTACCAAATCATAAGAAGTAGCCATAGTGCCCCAACTAGAAGTTAATCATATGAAATAAAAAAATACTTTCTGTGCCATGTAAAAGAATAAATCAAATAATCAATTAGTTATTCCAAAATTGTTTGTGGCTATATCCAAGAAAACATCAGTGGTTACATTTTGGCATTCACATCTCTTGTTCCCTTTATTATTATTATTAAGTTATGGATGAAAGTCATCAACAAATATAAACTTTCACATATACAAAGAACAGAAGAAGATTGTTAGACATCCAATCTACTGAAACCTTTAACAAAGAATGGGAGTTTGTGAGAAAGAGAACTCAGGGAAAGGATAGCAGTGCCATTTGGATTGGAGATCCAAAAGGTACAATTTAAAAATCTTACTAGTACTTCCTACCAATTGTAGACACCTGACTTCTTTCAACCTTTTTACAATAAAGTTAATCTATATTACCTACAACTTTAAAATAGATATAGAAATATATTAGAGTGATACTATCATTGCCCTGCTTATTTAGGTACTGTGCTGAGATACCTTCTGTTATTGTTCATTTTAATGTTTATTTTATGTGATTTTTTTCCTTCTTTATCTGGAATGTCACTAGCATAACCTTTCATACCCTCATACCTCCTTCCTCATAAAAAAATACCTTCCTTTCTAAAAAATAAACATAATCAAGTAAAATAATTCAATACATTGGCTATGTCTGAAAACATACATCTCATTCTTCATCTCTAACCTATCTTTTTTGTGTCCAGGGGCAAGAAATATGATTTATAATTGAATTTGGGAGTCATGATTCTTTAGTACATTGATCAGAGTTTCAAAGTTCTTTTAAATTTTAGATCTGTAGTCATTGAAATAATTATGTTCCTGGTTCTGTTGACATTACTCTGTATTAATTTATACAAATCTTTAAAGGTTTTAATAAATCTTTATTTTTCATCATTTCATTTGACTCAGTTGGACATCAAATTTAAAACTATATCAAATGATGATGATTATTCCCAAAGAAAATATATAAAAGAGATACTTTCTTTAACAGTTTTTCCTTTATCACTCTTTTAGATATAAACAGTTTAAAGTAGTGAAATCATTATACTAGAAAAACTCCTCAATATTGGTAATATAGCATAGTTTGTAGGCTTTTGAGTGAAGAAGATGTGCTGCTGAATTTGGGTGTTTATTCAATTCTTTTGGTCCCCAAACATTATACTTGTATCTTCTATTTTTTCTCTTGAATGTGACTTACACTTTAGTCACTACCTCTCTTCTTCTCCTCTGGAAAAATGTATCTCTCTTTTTAAACCCATGTGGGTAGACCAATGTTAAGAAAAATGCCAGAAGACTTATCTTTTATCATGGTCACAAACTTGCCCAACCAAACTATTAAACTCATTACTTAGCTGAATATTGTTACCTAATTTTCCCTCACGAACTTTAGCTATTGGTAAAATCATAGATTACCTTTATTAGAGTTAGAGATTAGGGAAGCAAAAAGCAAACAGATAAAAGGAAAAGAAAACCTAACATGTGGTTATCTGGTCAGAAGAAAGAAGGATGGCTTTTACAGATCTACTGCGAGTTGTGAAAAGGTATAGTAGAAAATGAGATCATTTGTAAAAGAACAGACAGAAAAAACATCAACTCAACTATCAAAATGAAGACATTTCATACGTAACTCTGTAGCTTCATCAATATCATTGACTTCTGAGAGTACTTGGAAGTACTAGAACTAAAACAGAACAACATTCTGGAAAATTCAGTAGAAATGTCTTCAAGTGAGCCAGCTCACTGACATAGTGAATAGTGCCCTAAGCCTGGAAGCAAGAAAACCAAAGTTCAGATACAGCTAAAAACACTTTCTAGTTGTGTCACATTGGCCAAACAGCTTAACCTCATCTTGTCTTGGTTTCCTCAACTCTAAAATGGAGATAAAATGGAGATAATGTCAGTAACTACCTAGCAGGTTTGTTGTAATGATCAAATGAGATAATAGCAGGTGCTATATAATTATTTATCCCATCCCCTTCCTCTTTCCTTAAGCCAATTCATCTCTAAAGCCCCTGAGAGGGTGTGAGATTCATATTGCAGAGAGGGAACCGGCAGAGAGGGGTTAAAGCTACAACCCGACCCTCTGGAATTCTGAGCTGTAGCTTGAACCCCTCTCTGCAGGTTGAATCCCTCTCTGCAATATGAATCTCGCAAGGGTCTCACAATAACTGTACAGTAACTGAGATTTACCATTGTAATCCAAGAAAATGTAAATAATGCTTAGTATAATTTATTTATTAAGGCAGAGATAGGTACAATTTGTAGTAGAAAGTATTCAAATTATGCCACTTCCAGATGTTTAGTGCCTTAGAGTAGTGATGGGCAAACTTTTTAAAAGGGGGGCCAAAGGAAAGGAAATGCTCATCTGTCAGTCTGTTTTTAAGGCAACTCTTTTCGAAGTTTCATTGTATTGTATCCTACTCATTGTATTCATCAGATTAGGAATAATGTCATGGGGCTGGATAGAACATTTCAGGGGGCTGCATCTGGCCCTCCAGCCATAGTTTTCCCATCACTACCTTAGAGCATACCTAATACTAATATAAGATGGATTTCTTAAGTTATATTTTTTTATCTGTTCTAAATTTCGAGGTCAAGTTATTTCAAGGGAGAAGTGAGATGAAGTGAAGGTGAAAATGGCTGAGTAAGATCCTTTTCCAGCACAAAAGAGAAGGTGTCACTATTGTCTGTATTTACCTTTCTATTGTGAACTCCATCAAAGAATGGAGGTCAGAGGAAAAGTGGGCCAAAGTAGAAGTTGGTAGTACCATTGAGATTGAAGATCTACCAGATAGCTTTGATATCTGTTGGTGCTTCTTACTATTTGTAGACTCCTAACTTTATCTAATACTCTAATACTTTTTTAAAGTCAATCATGTCTATTGACAAAAAAAATGATATATTTTAAAAAATATACTTATTCAATTAATTAATTTAGAATATTATCCCATGGTCACATGATTTGTATTCTTTCCCTCCCCCATTCTGGAGCCAATGAGCAATTTAACTAGGTTTTATATGTATCATTGATCAAGACCCATTCCCATAATATGAATATTTGCATTAAAGTAATCATTTAGAGTGTACATCCCCAATCATATCCCCATTGAACCATGTGATTAAGGAAATGTTTTTCTTTGGTGTTTCTATTCCCACAGTTCTTTCTATGGATGTGGGTAGTGTTCTTTCTCATAAGTCCCTCAGAATTGTCCTGGATCATTGCATTGCTGCTAGTAGAGAAGTCCATACCTTTGATTGTGCCACAGTGTATCAGTCTCTGTGTATGAGGTTCTCCTGGTTCTGCTCCTTTCATTCTGCATTGATTCCTAGAGGTCATTCCAGTCCACATGGAATTCCTTCAGTTCATTATTCCTTTCAACATAATAATATTCTGTCACCAACAGTTACCTCATGTGTTCGGCCATTCCCCAATCAAAGGGCATCCCCTCCTTTTCCATTTTTTTTCTACCACAAAGAGTGAGGCTATAAATATTTTTCTCCAAGTATTTTTCCTTATTATCTCTTTGGCATTGTGTGGTGAAGTGAAGGGAGGAAGGTAGGAGCCAGGACCACAGTCAACCACCATAGCAAGAAAGTTAGGAAAAGAACTAGATTTGTTATTTAATTAGTCTGATATTGGTATGATATTATGTCATGTCTTCTTTTCTTCTTTTGTCATTTCTTTTCAGGTATATAATATGGAGCCAGAACAGCCAATTGTTATGTACTTGACATAAATTTTCACAAGGACTGTGGTTCGAGGAGTCCTACATCTTAACATATGTTAAATGTTGCAACCTTGATTCTCACACTAGGTTCAAGTCCTTTTTATTGGCATAGAAGTCTTAGCAATCCTAGCAGGATTGGTTTCTATTTTTGACCTGTGTGCTCATTTGGCATCATGCAGGTATGTGCCTCTTTAGCACTACATAGATATTTGTGCTTCTTTGGCACTGTACTGATGAAATCTGTACTCCTTTGTTGAGCCCATTTTGTTGAATCAGACATATGCACTAAGCCCCATAATAGCAAAATGCCAATGACAGTTTCAGTAGTCTAAGGCTTTTGGGTAGTTACAGTTAGAACTAATGGATATACTAGACCTACACTAATCTAATAATCAAAAACTCTTTCAATTTAGACAACACGTGTTTCAAACACATAAATTGCACATGCAATTATAAAAAAAGTGCTAAAATTTCAAAACACACATATATTTATATATATCCTATATAATATCCTATAGTTAGTGACAATGAGAGAAAAAAATATAGGTATACATATGTTCCAGTTCATGTCACTTAAGGAGGGGTAGAATATAAAAGTTCTTACCCAAGAATTTTGATGCATTTCCTATTAGCTTAGCCATAATCCACAGTGTGAGAGCAAATGGGGTAAAACAATGGAGTTATAGAAGCAATAATACATTTCAGAAAATAAAAAACTTTCACAAAATGTACAAAATGCATATCTAGTCAAATTCAATACAAGTCTCCTAATGTGGGTAATATATGTTCAAATACTTCAAATACACAAAATATGTTTTCGAAATTATCAATACAAATTATTATGGACTTCCATAAAGATATTTTCCCAATTTGTTGCTTCCCTTCTAATTTTAGATGCATTGGTTTTGTTTGTACGACCCCTTTTTAATTTAATGTAATCAAAATTATTCATTTTACATTTTGTGATATTCTCTTTTTCTAGCTAGCTCTTAAATTCTTTTCTTTCCCATAGATCTGAAAAGTATACTATCTATGTTCACCTAACTTACTTATAGTTTCCTTCTTTATATTTAAGTTGTTTACCCATAGGGCATAGGGTATGAGATACAGATCTAGACCTAATCTCTCCCATACTGTTTCCCATTTTTCCCAGCACTTTTTTTCAAAAAAGTCTTGTCTCAAAAGCTGCGATCTTTGGGTTTATAGTATACTATCTTGCTAAAGACCTTTCCATTCCATTCCATTAATCTTCCCTCTGTCTCTTAGCCAGTACAATATTGTTTTGATGACTGCTGCTTTATAGTACAGTTTAAGATCTGGTACTGCTAAGCCCCCATCTGTCACATTTTTTCTATTATTTCCTTTGATATTCTTGATCTTTTGTTTATCCAAATGAACTTTGTTATAATTTTTTTCTAATTCATTAAAAATCTTCTTGGTAGTTTGATAGGTATGGCACTGAATAAGGACATTAATTTGGGTAGGATTGTCATTCTTATTATGTTAGCTCATCCTATCCATGAGTAATTTTTGTTTTTCCAATTATTTAGATCTAGTTTTAATTGTGTGAAAAATGTTTTGTAATTGTGTTCATATAATTTCTGCGTTTGCCTTACCAAATAGATTCCTAAGTATTTTATATTGTCAAGGGTAATTTTAAATGGAATTTCTCTTTCTAACTGTTGTTCCTGAGTTGTGTTGGAAATATATAGAAATGCTAATGATTTATCGGGGCTTATTTTGTATTCTGCAACTTTGCTAAAGTTGTTGATTATTTACACTAGCTTTTTATTTAATTCTCTAGGATTCTTTAAGTAGACTGTAAAAGAGAATTCTTTGTTCTCTTTGAGTTGACTCTTGTGAAGGGGAATTCCTTATTCTCTTTGCCTAGTTGGAGCTAACACTTTGGTTAACAATAACTTAGGGGGCATCTGGGTAGCTCAGTGGAGTGAGAGTCAGGCCTAGAGACAGGAGGTCCTGGGTTCAAACTCGGCCTCAGCCACTTCCCAGCTGTGTGACCCTGGACAGGTCACTTGACTCCCCATTGCCCACCCTTACCACTCTTCCACCTATGAGACAATACACCGAAGTACAAGGGTTTAAAAAAAAAACAAAAAAAACCCCAATAACTTAAATACCCCTACTTAGTACTTCACTAAATTATGAAGACAGGATTAACTGCCCTTTGTCTATCTTTTAATTGAATCAACACTTTCACTCTTTCTACCTCTTTTGTAAATAAAAGCTATTAAAGTCATTTCACCATGAGCAATAAAACTTTAAATTGGCAACCACAATTATTATTTATTATCTTCATATATTTTAGTCAAACCATTAAAATTTAATCCTTAGAAAACCATCATATCATCTGCAAAGAATGGTAGTTTACTCTTCCTATTGCCTATTTTAATACATTCAATTTCTTTTTCTTCTCTAATTGCTACTCCTAGTGTTTCTAATACAATGTTAAATAATAGAGATGATAATGGGCATCCTTGCTTCACTCATGATCTCATTGGTAAGGCTTCCAATTTATCCCCATTGCAGATGATGCCTGCTGATGGTTTTAAATATATACTGTTGATTATTTTTAGGAAAGACCCTTGTATTCCTATACTTTCTAGTGTTTTGAATAAGAATTAATCTTGTATTTTATCAAAGGCTTTTACTGCATCTATTGAAATAATCATGTGATTTCTGTTGGTTTGTTTGTTGATATGGTCAATTATGTGAATGGTTTTCCTAATATTAAACCATCCTTGCAACCCTGGTATGAATCCCACCAGATCATAATGAATAATCCTCGTAATAACTTGCTATAGTTCTTTTACTTTTATTAATTTCTTGTTTAATTTTCAAAATTTCCAATTTAGTTTTTATCTTGGGATTTTTAATTTGTTCTTTTTCTAAATTCTTAAGTTGCAAGCCCAATTCATTGATCTCACCACTCTCTGATTTGTTGATATATGCACTCAGGGATATAAATTTTACCCTGAGTACTCCTTTGACTGCATCCCATAGATTTTGATATGGTGTCTACTCATTTTCATTCTCTTCAATGAAATTCTCAAATGTTGCTATAATTTTTTCTTTAACCAACCAATTTTAGAGAATCATATTATTTAATTTCAATGAATTTTTTATTTCTCTCTCCATGTACCCTGACTAATTATTATTTTTATTGCATTATGGTCTGAAAAAGTTCCATTTATTATTTCTTCTTTTTTGCATTTATTTATAATGTTTTTATGCCCTAATTTACGGTCAATCTTTGTGAATGGTGCTACTGAAAAGAAGGTATTAACTCTACTTCTTCTAAGATTTGATTCATATCTCTGACCTCTTTCTTATTTCTTTTTTGGTTTGATTTATCTATCTCTGATAGAAGAAGGTTCAGGTTTCCCACTAGCATAGTTTTACTCTCTGTTTCTCCTTAAGCTCCTATAGTTTCTCCTTTAAAAATCTGGATGGTGTACTATTTGGTGTATACATGTTGAGTACTGATATTTCCTAATTGTCTATATTGCCTTTTATCGAGATGTACTTACCTTCTTTATCTCTTTTAATCAGATCTATTTTTACTTTGGCTTTGTAAGATATCATAATCACCACTTCTGCCTTCTTTTTCTCAGTTGAAGTCCAATAAATTTTGCTCCAACCTCTTACCTTTACCCTGTTTGTGTCTACCTGCCTCTTGTATGTTCCTTGTAGACAACATATTTTAGGATTTTGTTTTTTAATCCACTCTGCTATTTGCTTCCATTTTCTGGTTGAGTTCATCCCATTCACATTTAGACTTATGATTACCACCTGTTCATTTCCCATCATTTTGATTTCGTCTTTTAGTCCTACACTTTCTTCTTTCCCTATTTCCTTCTATACCAGCTTTTTTTGCTTTTAATCAATCCCCCTATTCCCCACCATTATTTTACTTTCTTTCCCGCCCTTCCCTTCTTAATATCCTCTTATTTTTCTTTAAAATCTATTGAATTCCTTCCCCACTCTATTTACGTCCTTTTTGGTAGTCCCTGCCTCTCTCCTGCCCCTGGATTTTTCCCTCTCAAATTCCCTGTAGGGTAAGATAGAATTCTATACCTCAGTGGATCTAGATGTTCCTCCTTCTTAGAAGTTTTTCCACTGAGAGTAAGATTTAAGTATTACCTATTACCACTCTCTTTCTCTCCTTCTTATAATAGTATTCTCCCCTTCTCCCCTCATGTACTTCTTTATGTGGTATAATTTATCCTATTTTTCTTCTTCCTTTAAGTTTCTCTTGGTGCCATCTTATATCCCCCTTTTTTACATATCATTTTAAACCACTTAGTACCCAACTATGAATCATTCTTCTATTTACTCTGATGGTGAAAACAATTTTTGAGAGTTACAAATATCATTTTTTCCATATAGGAATATAAACAATTTGACCTTTCTAAAGTTCTTAACAAAAAAACCTTTTGTTTTATTTTGTTTTTTCTCCTCTTTCTTGTTTACCTTTTCATGTTTCTCTTGAATTTTGTTTTTTGACATCACATTTTCCATTTAGTTCTGGTCTTTTATTTAGGAATACTTAGAAATCTTTTATTTTGTTAAATGCTCATACTTTCCCCTAGAATTATATAGTCAGTTTTGATGGGTAGGTGATCCTTGTTTGTAGATCCAATTTATTTTTTGCCTTTCTTAATATCATATTCTAAGACTTGAGGTCCTTTAGTGTGGAGGCTGTAGGATCCTTTGTAATCCTGACTGGGGCTCCTTGATATCTGAATTTTCTCTTTCTGGCTTTTTGCAATATTTTCTTCTTGGTGTGGAGGCTCTTGAATTTGGCAGTTACATTCCTTGGAGTTGTCTTTTGAGGATTTAATATTGAGGGGGATCTATGGACTCTTTGATTGTCTATTTTGCTCTCTTGTTCAATAACATCAAGGCAGTTTTCTTGGATAATTTCTTGCAATATGATGTCAAGGCTTCTGTTTTTTTCTAGGTTTTCAGGTAGACCAATGATTCTCAAATTGCCTCTCCTGGACATATTTTCCAGGTCAGTTGTCTTTTCAATGAGATATTTCATGTTTCCTTCTATTTTTTCCTTTTTTTTGATTTTGCTTTATTAATTCTTGCTGTCCTGTGAGATCATTAGCTTCTACTTGTCCAATTCTAGTTTTTAAACACTGGTTTTCAACTCTGATCTTTTGATTTTCCTTTTTGGTTTGGACCATTTTGCTTTTCATGGCTTCTAGCAGGTCAATTCTGGTCTCTAATTTGATTATTACTTCATGTAATTTCTGTGTTTCTTTTTCCAAGTGAATGATTCTGTCTTTTAAACTGTTATTTCCTTTTTTGAATTACTTGTATTTCTATTTCCCACTTTTCCGCCCATTTCTGTTCTGTCTTTCTTATTTGGTTCTTGAATTCCATTTTGAGTTCCTTGAGAACTTGTGACATATTTTCACTTTTTTTGGAAAGTTTGGATATGTTTGTTTGTTTGTCTCTCTCTCCCTGCTGTCACCTCTGTACTCTGTCCCTTTTCTCCATAGAAGTTGTCTAGGGTCAAAGGCTTTTTATTTCTTTTGTTACTTGTGGATTTGGATTCCTTCGTATTGGTAGCCATTGTTGTGCTCATTTTTTTCTCTGAATTATCTTTGCTTCTCAGCCAAGTGAAGCAGTCAGGCAGTTCTTGGTATAGTGGGCTTTAAAGAGTCTTGCCCTGAAACTTTTTCTAGCCTCCATTATGTCTGCTGTGGCCAGCTAGGGTCTGCTAAGTCAGCTTAGGTCTGCCCTGTCTCCATGCCTGAGCTCCACACTTTGAGCTCTATGCTCCTCAGCATTTCTAGCTGCCAAGGCCCTGTCCTGTCCTCAGGAGTAAGAGTGTGGTGCCCTCAGCCAGCCCTTGCTCTGACCCTGGCATGGTATGTGTTGTGGGGGAGGGATGATCAGCTTGCCCTTTGGTAGGTATAATTTTACCCCTTTAGTGTGGAAATGTCCAAACTCTGCCAACCTGCAAGGCTGTACCCCTTGGCAGAGCCCCTTCCCTCATCTGATTTTGATTTTCATCCTTTTGAGACATTTTGTTGTGATCACTTGTAGGAAGAATCATGAAGTTCCTTTTTCTCTACAGCCATCTTAGCCCCAAAGTCCCCAATACTTTCATATTTTGAAAATGAAATATCTGAGGCCCGAAAAGATGAAAAGATTGAAGCATATCCAAGGACACAATCTCAAACTTAAAATTAAAAAGAAATTATATACTTATATTAAACATTAAATATCTAGGTAATTCACTAATCTAGAACATTTGATTCTCTGATAGTAACAGAAAAATGAGATTTTACTCTCAGTACAAATATATTTGGCTTCAGCTTCTATGTAATTAAACATGATTCACGAAATGACATATAAAGCTAAATCAGGATAATGTCAGGCTCTTAAGCAAATTAGTACAGAAATCATCTATTTTATAAGTAATCATATTTGTGCAAGGCCATTTTATAATTACCACTAGGTATGTCAAAGTGAAACTAGAGATAAAAAAAATCTGTCTATAATATATTGAATGATACATTTTCTTTGGATTCTTATATAGTAATGCAATTTGCACATTACTGTATTTTAATTTATACATTTATGAACATTTTAGATAGGCACAATGACTGGAGTAGGTTGAGAGCTGGTTATAATTTCAGAAGGACCTATATTCTAGTTCTCCTTTTGATATAGATTTGGTTACCAATTTCCTTGGTATCTTGGTAACCCAAATGGATAAAAAATAGAAACCAAAATGTTACTTATTAAAATAGTTTGAAAAGAGGCAGTTGCTATGCAAATTTCAATCAGAGGTTCCAATACAGTCTTTACAACTTATTTCCTCTAGGCCCTTGGGAAAGCTGCTTCCCTTATATAGAACTCAATTCCCATATTTATCAAATCAAGGAACTGGTTTAGATGATCTTAACAGGCCCCTTCAAGTTCTTATTTGGTCCAGAAACAAACATTTTCCTAAAATAAAAATCTGACCAATTTCAGCCCAACACCTCCACTCTATATATTCCATTGTTTCCATCACACCTCCACTTCCCTCCAGGATCAAATACAAAACAAAGATCTGGCATTTTCTCTGGCCACTCCCATGATTATAATACTCTTATTTGTAATCTCTGCCTTCTGACTTCCTTTGCTTTCTTTCCAGTCCCAAGTAAACTTGAAATATAGAATATCTTTCCCAGTTACTCAAAATATTATTACCTGACCCTACCCCTGTTTAATTATTACCTATTTGTCCTATATCTGCTTGTTCGTACAAATGTTAAATTGATGTCTCCATTAGACTGGGAAGTCCATGAAGACAAGAACTTCCTTTTTATTTATCTTTTTACCCCTGTCATTTAGCACAAAGTCTGGCACTCAGTAGGCACTTAACTAAATATTCATTGACTGACAGACTGACTGACTATCAGTCTAGGATGTTGTGATCTGGAGTACTTTTTTCCTGTGTGTACTCTTTCTACTCACACAGATTGAATTTATTACGTACCCTAATATATTATCTCCTTGAAATATCAGGGTCAAAAATATAATCTCTTTGTTGCCAAACTTCTGGCAACAAGAGTCTCTAAGACTAGTCAATGTGGTCCTTGGACAAGAACAATTTTCAATTGTGGGTCTTAGTTAAAGCTTTTGCAAACTTGTTAGGAACTTCCAGTGATTACTGGTATGCCTTTTCAAAACTCAGAGATGTCATATGTGACAAAACTTGCAAATAATCTTTCCTAAATCAGAAACTGAGATTGGAATGCACCTTGACCTCAAGAGTTTTTAGATAAAGTAAGGCTAAAAAAGAGTTTCTTATTAATTTCAGTGGCAACGTGGTGAACCCCAGGAGTGAGTGTGGTGTTCAAGGGCACTAAAGTATATAAAAAGGAGATCACTAAGTCTGAAATGAAGCAGGCCATCAACACTCCTATACTAATCAGTCATGGGGTTCGGCTCATTGAGTGGTCTCTATACTTCCAAATAGTGAGGGAGATTTAAGAGAAAGAAAGAAAGAAGGGAGGGAGGGAGGGAGGGAAGGAAGGAAGGAAGGAAGGAAGGAAGGAAGGAAGGAAGGAAGGAAGAAATTGGAAAGAGAGGGAATGGAGAAAGGGAGGGAGGGATGGAGGAAGGTAAGAAGTAAGGGAGGAGGGAAGAAATTTCTCCTACAGAGTGATGGGGCCTCTGAGTACTATTTTAATGGAGGAAATCCTTTATAAGGTATCTAATAAAGAGAAGAAAAAATTAATTCCATTCAAACTAGTCAGTAGAGCTGTATTAGAATGTTGGTATTATTTAAGCCAACATCTGAATTATCCTCATTTAAATGGGAGGGTGTGCAATGAAAGCTAGAGGAGCAGACCTTAACTCTGTTGATTCTTTGAATAAAGTAAATAGTCAATATTTGAGAAACAGAATTCCTCCCTCCATTTTTTTCTCTTCTTACCCTACTTAGTATTGACACCTTGTCTTTGGACCTCTTGTCCTCAAACTCAGAATATCCCTCCTCCCCCACCAGCTGCCTAGATCATACTTAATGAGTTTGTGCCTTTATCTAATAGAATGCATTATTAACTCTCTTTCATTTATTATTTATCTTCTCACAGGCATATGCTCAT
This sequence comes from Gracilinanus agilis, assembly GCF_016433145.1. Taxonomy (NCBI): domain Eukaryota; kingdom Metazoa; phylum Chordata; class Mammalia; order Didelphimorphia; family Didelphidae; genus Gracilinanus; species Gracilinanus agilis. The sequence goes on from NC_058130.1 coordinate 371,394,369, forward strand.
GACATCTTCATGTCTATAACTAGTAGAAAGCTAACATCCACATAATAGATTGATTTTGTTGTGAGTATACTAAGTCTAAAAGGAATATGGTATCACCCATGGCATAATTGAATCTAAGAAATAACAAAGTGCTTTGAAGAAATGAGTGTATTTTTTCTCTTTTCATTTAATCAGAAAGCTCTGTCCCCAAAAGACATTATATTGATAAATCAATAATGTATTTTATGAACTATTACCAATATATTATATGTTGAATGTAGGCAGCATAGTCATGGCATTCATAAATATTACAGTCACAAAGTCTAGAACCAGACTTCAGGCCAAAATTCTGTTATTCAAAAATCTATTGTTCTCACAAATAATTATGGAAGACAAACATATGAAAGGAACATTCATAGAAAAACAGAGCCAACTAGGACTTATAATTTTAATGGATGGTCTGTTTCTTTCAGCTTTTTCCAATAACTGATATCCTAGTTCTAACAGTTCATTAGCAGAAATTAATAAAAATGGAAGACATAGGCATTACTTGAATGAAAGAGTATTATTTTCTTTAATAATGTCTTCATGTGTATTTCCTTTAGTTCTAAGATGTAGAGAGGAAAAGAAAAACTAAAATTAAAATTCCAAATGCCACATTTTATCCAGTGAGTTATGAAGAAACACTTGCAGTTTGTTCTATTGGCAGTGCAAATTTAGATTGATTTCAGCCTTTGCAATTATGTTTCAGGGAAATCATGAGGTTATGTGTCTACTTTTTCCCCCTTTTTAGTTCCTCAATAAGCATTTATTAATTACATATTATATGTTGGACTCTGTGCCAGGTTCAAGGAATATAATAACAGAAAGTTAAAAATCAGTCTTAAATAAGAAGGAATGAAATAGCATTTATATTTTTTGTATAAGCATCCACACATACACGTACATATGTATGCATATGTACACACAAAAGGCAATCTTGGTGTTTGGGGGAGGGAAGGGAGAGTAGCACAAGGTACTAGGAAAAATCACATAAGGATAGCTGCCCCTGAAGTGAGTCTTAAAGGAAACCAGGTATTTTGAGAATCAGAGGTGAGAAATAAGTACATTACAAGCATAGGGGACAGGCTGGGCAAAGGCATGAAAGTGAAAGATGGAGTGTCCTTTGTGAGAAATAGCAAGGCAAATTTTATTAGACTGTGGAGTTTGACAAGGCATAAACATAACTTTGCTGTTACTAAGTGGTATGTGTATTGGTCTCAGACAGGCTCTGCCTGAATTGGGTTTCTGTTGGCCTTCCCAAACCACAATTAACATCCTGATACTGGCACAATTCTATCCATCAGATACTATCCCCAATACCACCTTATTACAGTAATAAAGATAGAAAGTACTATGTTTTGAAGACATTTAAATGTCAAACAAAAGAGTTGGTATTTGATCCTAGAGGAAGTAAGGGGGACAATGGATTTTATTAAGTAGGGAAGTACTAGGGTCAGACTTGCATTTTAGGAAAATCATAATGGCAACTGTATAGAAGATGAATTGGAGAGGGACTTTAGGTAGGGAGATCAATTAGGATGATATTCCCAGATAGTTTAAATGTTATGAGTCATTTTTAATCATTTCAACAGTGTAACTATTTATGTCATTGTAGGAAATGAGAATTAGTTCAATTAACATTGTTTCCTTTAACATTTCTACATTTCAAAGATACTTATTATTGTCATATCTAACTCTTTGTGACCCTATCTGAGTTTTCTTGACAAAAGATATTTCACTGATTTGCCATTTCCTTCTCAAACTCATTTTACAATTGAGGAAACTGAGAAATACAAAGTTAGTGACTTGCCCAGGTCACACAGCTAAAGTCTGAGGCCAGATATGAACTTGTGAAAATGAGTCTTCCTGACCCCAGGTCTGACACTCTCCCCACTGTGCCACCCTAGCTACCTTTCATGAAGACAGAAATTAAAATTATGTTTAATCAGAATCATAATATCTCCTATATCACTTGTTTAACTTATTATGAAGTTTCAGCCCTATATACATTTAATAGTTATTCTTATCCATCTCAATGTTTTTTAGGCTTTTTTTGGGGGGGAGGGACAATGTTCTATGATTTCATTTGCATGAGAAACTCCCAGGAAAAATATTTCTTCCACAAAATTGGATAATTTTAAAATACTTTAATTACTTTTTATTATTGAAATTGCATACTGTACTATTTAAACACAAATCAACATATTTAAATATTTCAAAAATACTCATCCCAAAACATGTGAAAACTTGCACAACTATTATTCATTATACCATCATTTGTCCACTGTGATATGGGTAAAGCTTATGAGAAGATGTTAGAATTAGATTTGGGGAATGATTTAGAGGAGTGAGATAAGAGCCTATTGGGAGCAAAAAGTTAAATACTTCCCAAATTTTGTCATCAGTTTTGTAACTAGTGGTTTAGGAGTGAAGTTGAGGTAGTAAATAACTAGCCTCAACACTACTACTATTAGATGTTACTTACACAGCACTTTAAGATTTTCAAAATTGTTTACATGCATTTTGTCCCTTTCAGACATGGCAAAGCCATTAAGTCTATGAATTCAGTGCTCATTGTCACTTAGCTAGTAAATGCTACCAACAGTTCCAATATTCCATATTAGACTTTTCTAGCATTCATGTATTGACATTGGAGCATAGAGGCTGCCTTAATCTAGATCATTCCTAATATTTCATAGTAGATCTAAGAAGCTAAAAAGGAAAAGGTTGATATTATTGTATCCTAATGTCATATTGGGGAGAACATCATTTTATTCAGAATATTGTAAACTATTTACTCTTAGAATCACAATGTAGGTTGCATTGTGAATGTTTTACAGTTATCCTGATATATGAAGTAAGTTAAAAATATAAAAAAATTAAGGAAGAAAAGCAAATAGTCTCTTAAATTGTAAGCTCTTTTAGAACAGTTGCTGTGATATTTTTCACCTTCGTATTCCCAGCATGCACACATTGTAACAATAAATATTTGATAAACATTTATTAGATTTTTTTAAATCTTTATTTCTTTTAGTCTTGTGGTAGATTAGACTGTGATTAAGAAACTAAATTCTAGATTAAAAGAAGATTCACCATTATCTGAATAAAAGGCACATGATCAAAACATTTTTTAAAAAACACTGCAAGCAGAAATGAAGCATAAATTGAAGCACTTAAGGGCCATAATTATGATCACATATAATTTTTCAGGTTCTATCATAAAAGAGTGGAGAGATTAGAATATATTCTATAAAGCAAAAGATATAGGATTATAGTCAAGAAAATTACAAATGTATTTATCTAGAGGAAAAATGTATTTTAATGAAATGGAAGATTTCTAAGCATTCCTGTGAAAAACCTATGAGCCATTTTGAAATACTGAAGATCAAACAGAAGAGTTTACAAAAAAAGGTAAAAAGGTTAACAGTAACAAATAATGATAATAAATAATAGAAAGGTAAACTGTGTATTATCTAGTGTAAGGAGATAATAGATGTGTCTTCTCTGACCTCAGTCATCATAAGGGGTCAGAAAGGATATCTAATTAGGCAAAATGACAAAGTTTTGGCTAGACATTGATGATCTTGGGGAAAAAATGAAAATACTTCATTCTATTGAACACAAGATAAGATCACCAATCATTACAGAATAGAGGGAGAAAAGGACCCAGCCTTAGGGAAATCCATAATTATTATCCGTAATTACTAGCTATGGCCTCAATGAAGAACCAGCAAAAAAAAAATAGAAAAATAGTCAGACAAGTAGAAGGAAAGGCCAGAAAAGAAGTGTCATCAAAACAAAAGCAAACTAGAAAGCAAAGAAAAATCACTTTCAAAACAGTTTCAAAAGAAGCAGGGGACTCAAGAAGGAACAGATTTCACTGAATAATGAGGTTGCAGAATCAAATGAGAGGAGAGAAAGGGAAACTACTGATTGTGGGCAACTTTGTCAAGGAGTTTAACCAAGAATAGCCTCCCTTTTTTGTATGTTTTCAGTATTCATGATCCTAATGATGATAGGATTTAGAGGGGACATATATCTTGTCTTCTCACATTAGATAATAAGAAGTCTATGTTTCTACTACACTTTATCACTATTTTTTCCCATTCACCTTTTTATATTTTTCTTTACGCCTATGTTTGTGTTTCAATATTTCAAAGATATACATGTCACTATCTATCAATAATTAAGGACTCAAGAGGAGTATTTTGTTGTTGGTTGCTTTTTCCTTGCTTTGTTTTATGATGGTGGAGACAAGATTATGTTAATGCATAGCAAAAACTGCAAAATGAGCGAGACTGGAGCTAGCAACCTGCTGGAGATAAGAGTTAGTCTAAGCATTATTTTTTCTATTTTGTAGATGAATTAATTTAGTCTCAGTGTGATAAAGTGACTTGACCACTGAGACTCAATGGATATGTAGCAGAGCTGGATCTCAAACATTGGTTTTCTGAATCCAAGACTAGCTTACTTTCTTTTTATTACACTATTAAGCCAAATCGAATAAAACATCCTTTCAAGGACCTCATCACTGAATATTGTTCATGAATTCCATTATTTTAAAAATATAGATCTTTATCACCTCAGATGGAAGCAACCTTGAGATCATCAATCTAACCTCCCTGCAAATGCCTATTGCATACATTTTCTTTACATCCCTATATATGAATATATCCATATCTAGGTAGATCATATCACTTCTTGAAAATGATTAAATTTAACCAAATTTGGCATCAGATAATTATTATAAGCTACTTTAAGTAACAAATGAATCAAGACATGGATGATTCTTTTTCTTCTCTCCATTAGCCTTTATTCTTAACTATTTCCAACTTTAGTACTGTTCTTTATTTCAAAGGGAGTAGTATCTTATTAATTTATCTATGGAACTTTGCATCAACCCTGAACAGTTAAAATTTTTAGACTCTTGTCTTGGAAACCCATAGCAATCAAGCACCACCCTTCTGGGAAGCTCTAGGTATTCCAGATATAATCTGACCAATGGAGTAAAATGGATGCATTAACTATCTTGGTATATCACTTCACAACCCATTTGTTCTCATCAGGCTAGAAAGATTTATTTTGGTGGGGAAAGGGGAGAATAAATTTATTAATTACCTGCTTTTCCACTTCTTACAGAAACAAAACAAACCTCAAGTGTGACAAATTACTAAATAGTTTTTCACTAATTTCCTTATACAGCAAGATAATCTGATCTCTTTAAGTCTTCATGTGTAATCATGGCACACAGAAATGCTGATTATCATACAGAATTCATCCTATTTTGTGGTATAGACATATGTTTGTAAGGAGCATTTTATCTATGATGGTGCCATTCACTTTTCAACATTCACACTGCTCAATGCCTATATCTCCTGCTTCCATCTCTTAAACTTCATAGGCTTCCTGGTCTCTTCCTACACATTATCACCTCCTTCCACTGAGCAGCATATCACTGGGACAATAGAATCTGTCTGTAGATGATATATTTAGAATTCCCAAACAAATACATACTCTACTTAAAAGTACAAAGGAAGGAGTATAAAAATGTACAAAAGGAATATTGTACATATAGAAAATGAACCTAAAAATAGTTCAAGTAGATGAAACTTCCCATTAGCTGTGCTTTCCATTAGGTTATCCTATTTTGATTTTGACTCTGCATCCACTGAACAGCATTTATCATCTTAGTTGATATGAGTTTTGTGAGGCAGAGGTTAATGTAATGTGGTGAAAAGAACAGTAAATTGCTATTTTGAAACCCCTCTTCTCATCCCAGCTGTGTCACTAATGAGTCTTGTTACAGCCTTTCTTTGGACTTTAGCTTCTTGTCAGTATACTGAACACATGTGACCTGCCTGTATATAATTGCCAGAAACAAAGAAAATTATATGTGCCAAGGCATTTGGATAATTACCAAATAATACCTAAATATAAAGTACTTAATGCATTGGAAAGAGTGCTGGATTTGAATTTGGAAAATCTGTATTCAAATCCCAACTTTATCTATGTATTACCTTTGTGACCTATAGGAATATCATAACATTTGTGGCTCATTTTCCTTATTTTAATCTGTAAAATGAATGGCCCCACATACATGACCTCCAAGAGATTCTTTCCAACTCTTAAGTTATGAGTTTTAAAATATTAATAGGACATTTTTGAGAAATTAATTTATAATGAGATAAAACATGGATTTTGAGGGAGAAAAACCTCTATAGGCTCAGCTGTTTATGTTATCATTTTGATATCCATGTGATCCAAAAGAGAGGTGTAGAATTTCCTGTGTGATGAGAAGCATGGTAATGTTATTTTGAATACCAGTTTTTCTGCCCTCCCAGAGTGATTCAAATTTTTTCTTCAATTATTTCTAAAGCACTTTAGGGCAGATACAAGATTAAAAGGACCCATAAATAAATAAAATTAATAAAATGTGTTTGTGTATGCTTGTATGTGTGTATGTGTGCCCTGTGTGTCAACTTTTTGATGCCTCCTTTTTCTATTTATGCTTGTGAATCTGATCCTAAGATCCAGTCTTTACAAATGTCAAATCTTAGAGCTTATCAGATTTGTTTCTGGTTTGGATGGATTTATCTGACAATATTTGTAGAGAATAAATGCTATCCAGCTAATGTTTGGCTACCTGGGTGCTTTAGGTGATGTGATCTCTATCTGAGGATATAGCATGATTTTTTTTTCTTTTCTTCTCCTCTTCCTATCTCTCTCCTGCTGTTCCTTCCTTCCTTTCCTTCTTTCCTTCCTTCCTTTCCTTCATTCTTCCTTC